>NW_007578652.1:126390-143580 GCF_000690725.1 Stegastes partitus | reverse complement strand
CTGTGGCTGAATCCCTGGGTCATCGTCCTCCTCCGCCTTGCCAGTGAACTGTGCTGACGTCAAGAGGACAGCGCTGCCTCCTACCCCCCCTCCCTGCATTCCAGACAGCTCTCAGACCCTTTAGACCTGAAGCGCTCGGCCTGTATGGGGCTCTTAGCGCGGCCTGGGATACCCGTGGCATCTGCAAGTCCCATTGAAACCTAAGACAGTTTAAATTTATGTCACAAATTTACCTTACTGGATGGAGCTAGGTCTATAGGACTGTAGCTCAGTGGAAAAGACCACAAGATTTGAACAGATGTGAACCAAACACCAAGATTGTATTTAATTGAACCTTTAAATCAACAAAATGAGGTAATCAATAAATCATTTGGCTTAGAATTTGAAGATTTCATGGTGCTGGATTTAGATTATTGAGCGTTCGTCGGACAAAACGAATCGGTTTTAAATGATAATAAACGAAGAAGAGTGGTCACATTGAACATATTTGCTACAAAAAATGAAACTCTCAAATGAAAATTGCTTATTTAAGTTGGTGTTGAAGCAATTTAGCTATTTTTTTGTTAACACGACACTAACATTTTGCTAATATATTTATTTTTAAACCATTTTCCAAGTCAAATGCCAAGAAGGACACATGTCAACAGTGTGGTTTCTGCTTTTATTTAACCCAATGTGACAGTAAACTTAAAAAATGTTTTGGATTGTTAGTCAGACAAAAACAAAAGGATGATTATTGCCACTTCTTTCCTGTTTAGCTAGCTTTACTATCCTCCACTAAAAAGAATATTAGAGTTTCTGCTCAGTAACCTTTGCTACCTTCGGTTGATCTTTCGAGGTAACAAATGAGCCATTGTTCCCTGAATTAAAAATCCAGCTGACTGGCACCTTGCAACTTAATTCATTAAGAATTTGGGAGGATCTTGGGTGAAGCCCAACCTGCCATTGTGCCACATGCTGAACCACACCAGCAAAGTGTTACGACATAGAGCACAACGTGACAGGCCGTGTGAGTATGCAATCAAACTATGACGGAGTTGGAAGACGAAACCAACGTATAGCAGGGACGGGCCTGTTTGATGAGTTTTGCAAACACACCAGAGCTTTTTGTAGGAGGTCAAGAGTTTGATTTGTGGATGGTGTTGCCCAAAACTACATGTAGTCTCACATTAACACATAAAAACATGTTATATCAGCTTCATATCAAGGGAAGTAAGTGAGAGAATGTGTTTGAATGTGAACGCACAAGCTGATCTTTGGTTGTCAGTCATCATTTTCTCCGTTTTACTGGGAGTAAACTGCTTGTTAAGGGTCAAAGAGGTCACCTGTTTTCCCACTCGTATAAAAGAGGGTTCACTTGAACAGAGCCAAACAGAGACAGAGTTAAAGATAAGTCAATTACACGCAGATTGCCTCCAGAAGACATTGCCATATATGGGCGCTCCTGTAGGGAGGAAGGAGGAAGTAGTCAGTCAAGACCAAGAGGGAGTGCTCGAAGGCTCCGACGCTGTGTGCGATGGGAAGAGAGGCAGACGAGTGAAGCACAGGCCAGGCCTCGCCGTGAGCGAACATTCATAACAATGTAATGGCTGTCAGCTGCACTGGCAAAGAGCTGCGTAAGCCACATCAACAAGAAAACACACACTGATGTCAGCTCAAAAACAGGGCCGACCCCTGTAAGTCAATTATTCTGCTGCTGTGCCGCTAGCGTACTTGTCAGCTCGGCCTTTGCTTTAAATGAAAACGACATTTGTGACACTTACAATGCACATCTTGTTGAGACTACAGTCATTGTGTTACTGCTGCTTTATTAGTGTTTTTTTGTGGCTGTATCTTTCTGTAGAACTCCAGAGCAAGTTTCATCTCGTTGTAATACTGCTAATGTTTTGATTAGAAATGCACGAGGTCTTCATGCTGCAACAGGTGCAGGATTTTTCCCAAAACGAAGCTCTGCACTGTTTCAAAATGTACTGTCATGGTGCCAGTGTTTTCTGTTAAAATGATGACAACATAATAGATTTTTAAGTATCTGACTTGTAATGTAAGAATGTTTTCCTTTTGTTATTGAAAATCAGAGCTGATGAGACTGAATCAAAAACATTAAAGGTGCTGTCTAGGAATCCAAAAGACGCTACGATGCTCTGCAGAGCTGGAGGGGAACCATCATCGACACCTTTCATCACTCACATCATCACTTTTTCTGTTGTTGATATAAAAATATTGATTACTGCAGCTTTAATTTTTTTTCTGGGCAGAAACAGCAACTTCAGCAAAACACTGTTTTTTTTTTTTCTTTCCATTCTGTCTGGTTACCATGGAAAAACTTTCAAAGGAAGTTCTATTGGGTCAGGCAGACCCATGAATTTTAAGCAGGTATGACTGTGCATGTTTTAGTCACTGCTGCACCTCGCAGCACCAATAAAGATGCCCCGTCAGACCTTTTTTAGCAATCCACCTCCATTCTCTCCAACTGGCGCGAGGCCAGCAGCTCCCCTCCACTCCTCCGTCTAACCCTCTCCCACGCAGGGCCCGATGGAAAACAGTGACCCCTCAGTGAGCAAGAAACACAAAGTAACTCTGGCGAGGAGAGTGAGAGCGGCTCTTAAGGCAGAAATCCCGACTGCGATGGCATTTCTGTGCTGGCTTTGCATTTTCAGAGAATGTTTTGTTCGGCTTTAAGTGCCTCGGGTGAATGGCCGTCTTTGTAGGGCGAAAGAATGGATGAAATTGAGAGGAGAGACTGGGGGAGAAATAAACAGGAGGCACGGCAACAGACACAGAAAGTGGGAAGAGATGGAGAGGAGTCGAAAACGAGGGGGGAAAAAAAAAACGCAGGACGAAACCGAAGCTTGAGACTCGGCATGCGAGGGAGTGAATAGAAGGGAGGGTTTATTGGACAGCCGAGCTGGGCAGCTGAAAAGCCTGGGTGAGCTCTCTGTGCCACGCTTGGTGCCAGGGGGTGAATGCTCCCCGCCACACAGGCTCCACCATTGTTGTTTCCATAACAGAGTGCCACGCCAGCAGCCTGAACACCACGCAGCGCAGCAGCAGTCCTCCACGGCCGACGAAAACAAGCAGGGTGACACCAATGTAAAACGGATTTTGCAAGAGCAGAACAGAGGGGCATTATATAGAGCAGTGTAGAGAAAAAGTGACTTTGAGGGGTTGTTGGACTCCTTCAGCTTCATCTATGACATCTAACTTGTGGCATAACAGTTCCTACAAGTGCCCTGAAAGAGTTGACAAACCCAGAGAACTTAAAGTCTTTTGGGCCAGCCATCCACACACACACACACACACACACCACCAATTAAAATGCTAAAACCTCTGGGATGCATTACTCTTCAATTTAAAGCAAGCCTATGTAACTTTTGAGGAACACAATCTAACTCAAATGAAAAAGCTGAATTTATGAGCAATAAAATGCACTTTTGCTGAATTGAACACACTGTGGTTTTACAGCTACGGCCTTATTTGGTCTGGTATGACCGGCAGTTTATGACGCCGACGTTAAATCAGCAGATTTTAGCTCAGCCTTTAGGCGTATAAAAGGAAAAGGTAGGAGTTATGTTTTTAGACGGCGTGACCTTTATCATTTGTGCTGCTTTTAACAGTCATCACTGTCCTATAATTGCCACTCATGGCCATGGCAACCTGTGTACTAGCCAGGGGTATTTAGCATCACTCTGAAAACCTGCTGAATCTAGTCAAAGTGAAAAAAAAATCTCTTCAAAGACCAAAGAGAACACGGAATCATTTTTTTTGTTAGAGATTAGCTTAACAATACAGAAAACAAAAACCAAAGCTGCATGCTCGCTTTAATGGCTGATTTAAGCTAATTATTTAATTATACAGCACCTATCTTATGGGGACATTCATTCCATTTATGTTCCCTTTTGACCTTCTACACCAAAGTTCCAGAAGTTTGATTTATGACCAATGAGTAAAATTTTTGAAATGTTCGACTGAAGGCACATTCAAGAGACGATTCCATTTCAGGAAGTAAACATCTCCTAAACACAAACCTGTTCTTTAGGAGAGTTTACGTTCCCAACAACTTGGCTGCCATCTTTTCCCCATAAACTGAAATGACACCAAAAAAATGAAGTCAACTTTCTATCCTGCCCTTCCTCCTTAGTGGCTGCTGCTGGTGTTGATTGTGCCACATAAAGCCTCCGGGCCACCTGTGCTGGCAGTCCAGACAGAGGGCCTGTTGTCACTAAAAGCCCGGGCCAGCGTGGGCTTAGCATGGGCATGCTGGAAAAGCAGAGGCCTGTAATAGCCGCTTTGCTGGATGGCAGCGACACAGCGCAGCGCTAGTAAAAAACTAATGAGGAGGACAGGGAGGGGCCGAGTGGGGAGAAGTCAAACAAACAGAAAAACACAAGGCTGCTTCAGGAAACTGTACACAAACATGCAGGGAAGTAAAAAAAAGACAAGAAAGAAAAGTGCAGCCTTGCTGAGGCACGCTGTCCACTGAAGGCTTTCTGTGAATACTGTGAAATATGCGACATCAGCTCAAATCACTGGAACCAACTGCAGTGATTTTTGCTGTGAAATCTGACACGAGCTACTGAGAGTCATACTGAAACAACAGATGGCTGATTGATTTCCTGCAGTCCTGTGTAATGTGGCTGTGGTTGAATTGATATTTTCTCACTACAAACACGCGACATCACACCACTGTCATTAGACACCTAACTGGCAATTAGGTGTTTTATTTTCATGTTGTCTCTTCCGGATACCGTTTTGAATACCTGTGCACTGGAAGTACTCACCAGAGCTTTTAAAAATACATTTTTCCATCAGGCATGCAGCCTCTTGTGCTCCACAATAATCAACTAAATCCCAAGTGGCCATCATATTACTGTGCTGTAAGAGAAATGTTGGAACTGGGACAGACTTTCTATTGCTGACATGCACTAATGGCAGGAATGAAGTTCATGTGCTCATCTGGGGGACTTAAAACTCCGACTGCATGATATTAACGTTCAGTCAGATGCACACAGACATCAAAACGCCATGTTAATACGTACAGACAAATGGCTTTGGTAGGTAAGCTGTGCACCATTGTGCTGCTTACCTTTCAGCTGTGACTCACAAGTCACCGGACAGCAAATGACAAGTCATTGTATTCGCAGTGACAAATGAAACCAGAGAGGCTGGAAACCTGCACGCTCAGGCCACTGAGGAGGCTTCAGTGATCGTAAACCGTGTTGTCAGTCGATCAGGTTTAGCGTGTCGGCTAGACGACGCCTGTCAAGCGCTCCACCGAACAACCGCTGAAGGACACGTGCGCTGCATGTGTGTGTCTTTCAGTGTCCACAACTAAAGGTGGACACTTTTTGCTTTGCATTTCATGTGCCTCAAACTTTTTCACAACTGGTTTTCGCACTTTTTAAATGGAGCCACAAACACTAGATGAGGAACAAGAAGGGGATCTGTTCCTGCACAGACACAAGTGATGCCAAATGGCTCACTTTGGAATGCTTAAGAGAATTACTCATATATCTCAGGTGGTGGTTTTTACCTTTTAAGTTACACAAAGCTAGTTTTGGTTCATTATTAGCGCCTCATAAGGAAAAAGATAAATCTCAGATAGTGTTCTGACTATGCCAGTTCTTAAAAAAAATAATGCACCAAGTGAGAACCTGGCAAATTTAACTCCAAATGTGTTCCACATTTGCTTGAATCTGGACGTCCAGCAGGATTATCTGATCTGCATCATCTGGTTTAAACCATGGAACATGCAGCCTGTCAGATAATATACGGGACAACATCATGGGCCACTTCCACCAATAGGTAAAGCTGTGACACATCATGGAGCTGGTGGTTTACGTTTCACGATTCTATTTTTAAGAAGCTCTCCCTAAACCCCAGCTGTGTTCCTATGGAAGATTCACAACGCCTAAATGAAAACAAACAACGAAATAACCCTGCATATAACACACCTTATTAGATGTGTTTCTGCTGCCTTTTTGAGACAGAGATGCATCATACATTCCAAAATGGGAAATCACGGTGTAGGGGCGGGGCCGTGGGCGAGGCTTATACAAACCATCCTGCTTTTACATTAATGCATGAGTAATAATAATTGAATGATATAACACACTGTATCATAGCGCAACAGCAACAGGAGACATTTTTCTGAATTGAGTAACTCTACCTTTGATACCATTTTAGATTCTCCGGATTATACTTACATGCTTTTACATTGCGGTCTTAGGACTTTTATTCAAGTAAAGGAGGCTCATCTATGTCTATCAAAGCAAACAAACACTTAATAATTATACAAATGAATACAGTTTCTATGTTATTTTAGCAAGTGAGGTTGGCACACCCCCAGCCTGACTGCACATCTTCTTTAACGAAGGTGGTGACGCAGACTGGTGGGTTTGTTGTGTGAAGCGTGTTGCTATAAGGGAAGTAAAGTTACTTTCGTCAGCTTTAATGCACCATGACACGCATGACAAAAGTCTGTAGGTTGTGTTCGCAGTCACAGCAGAGAAATAAAGTCCCTGTAAAAGTTTACTTTACGATGAAGATAGCATTTGTGCAACGGCTAAGAAAGCTAACTGGGAAATACGCTGGACTCATGAGTTTTGTAGACAAATGCAGGAAACGGGAAGACAGGCAAGCATTAAGCTCATGTGACTAAAGACGTATTCCCAGGTCCTGGTACATACACAGTGGCTGTTTGCACCGTTTATTTCAATCTGAACTTTCTGAAGTGAAATTAGTTTAGGAACTGTCTGTTTGACTGGAACGCTGTGCTAATACACTGCAGGATCCATTGTAAACCTATTAAAAGGATAAATGCATGATGTATGTTTTATTTCACCTTAATTTTGGCATTTTAAATCTTCCAGAGTTTCCTGTTTGTTTGATTAAGGCTGCTAAGTGGTTCGATTTCAATACGTGACACTTTACAATGAACTATAATGGACTTTGTAGCACCTCAGATCTAACAGAGAATTAAAGAGATTTTCGAAGAGATTAAAAACACCAACAACAAAGTCTACTGTATTACTGTACTGCTGTTTTTAACACCCTCTCCCCTCCCCTCCTTCACCGTGTCTGTGTCACCAAAAGGGTAGGTTAATTTCTAGCAGGGACAGCTGTGCCTGTTGACATTTAATAGAAGATCAGAGACCCTTCCATATGTGCGTCTGTGTGCAGGACTACGTGGGTTCCCCGACTAACACCAGCGCTCGCTGAAAATTAGAGACATCAAACTGCTGAAGCGGCGAGGAAGAGCCCACTCCTACATTAGGGAAAAGGTCCTTCACCTCACGCAGAGAAGAAGAAGATTCCCCTGAGTGGCAGCATAATAAAATTGTTCATGTGAAGGAGAAAGCCACCTACAGGCCATTCACTACATGTCTCAATAAAAGATCGCATTAGATGTAATCTGGTTAAGTAAAATATGATGAGGGATATCAACAGCAAGGGGAAGCCTGTGAGGAGTCTTTGTGTTGCTGAAAGGTCAAGTCTTAAAATAAAATGCAGCTCTATCGATGACAAACGGACTCACAAGGGACAATTTGAGCGCTTGGATTTGTGTTTGTGTCTGTGTGTGGCCCCGTATATCTGTCTCTCAGTGTTCAAGTAAAGCCACTTAGCCAACTTTTATACTTTCTACTAAAAAGACAGTATTGGCTGGTGAGCCATCCTATTAGATGGATGTGGTTTTGCCTGCAGAAACAATCAATTGTACACTTACTCTTAGTAAGTAATGTTACACTTTACCGCAACGTGAACACAAACTCCAATGGTTTATGTGTGTGATTGTGTTCTAATCGTGGTCTTATATGACCCAAGTAAGGCCAGGTATTAAACCTTAATACCTTTTTCTTGGTACAGACCAAAATCAGGCCGTGGCACCAGAGAGAAAACAGACACGTACTGAAGTCTGGCACAGAACACTGTCAAAATACTACAATTATTGGTTTCTTCTTTGATCTGGCCAAGCCATTAGCTGATGAACAGGAAATGAATCAGCTACAATTCTAATGAGAGAAGAGCGACCATAAGGTCATTTTCACAAACAACAGGGCCTAAAACGTCATTGTTTCTACAACTAAACTGTGAGTATTTGCTGTTTTTTTTATCCCCTGGATTAGAAAACTGACTACTCAGGCTGTACGGAACGACATTTTTCTGCCTCAATCGACAGCACATAATTGAAGCTTGGTGGAGGGTAAGTAAAAATGTTTTGAGTGTGGTTAAGAATGTTGATGGCAGCGATGCTTGATTATACAACTCTTGACAAGTTACTATTAGACTGGACTGTGTTTCTTATGCCTATAATTGCCTTAGACCCCAATGTTTCCACATGACACGCTGCTGTATTTTAAACATCAGTTGCAATACTTTCCAAGCAAAGTCAGGGCACGTTTTTGATTCATTATTAGTTCAAAGCAGCTAGCATGGTCTCGTTTTTACACAGTAGCCTAATACTCTTGGCGTTCAGGTGAGTTATCATTCTTCTTGTTTACCCTTGTAAGCTAGTTTCAAACTGCATATTTGGAACACTCATTGCTCAGTTTTAGGTGTTCCAACACCGCTGAGGTATTTTGCATTTTTATCTTCTCTGTAGCTGCCAAGGTGAGCAGAGCGGTTAAAGAGGATAAAAGTGGTACAAATATAGTGCACATGGCTATCCGATTTCCAAAAACAAAAGTACCTAAACAATGAACAAATATCCAAATAGCTTTACAGGATGAATTTGGGCTTAGTAAATAAACCAGCTATTTCAATATACATATGTCAGATTGACATTAACCAGCAGTCCAACTTTGATCAGATCTAAATCTAAAGTTTTATCATCTAAGCAAAACTAATACATACACATTTTATCTAAAATTCTTGTAAACTTTATATTTAGACTCCACACTTGAGAACTTTTGTGGAAAAACATTCTCAGCCTGAACATAATGTGATTCAAGAAGTCTTGTTTTTGGTGTACACAATACACAATACTGTACACAATAAAACTTGGACAACACAAATTTCAAACTTACTACTTAAATTTTAATAACTGACTTGAAAACTTCATTTACATCCGATTTGGGTTTTGATGTAGAGGTATGAGCCTTCAGAAAACCATTGGCGTGCAGCCTGCCTCTCCTCTCCAAAAATGAGCCAAACGGGTAAAAACTGGCTGTAGATGGAGAGAGAAAGTGACTGAAAGGAGATGGATAGTCGGATACATTCAGAGCTCACATCTGGAAACCTTTAGGGCCAGATCCCTCCAATTTCCTCCACTGAGGTTTCCTATTCACTGCATAAAGAGGCAGCTAAATACAAGCCAGCTAACAAACTACAGTACAGTCCTGCCCAGCTGACAATACAGACTCACACTGCTGTGCTACTCCACAGCTCACACTCACACACAAAGAGCAAACAAGCACTATTATGTCACCAGTCCCGATCAATCCAGATGATTAGGTTGAACTGGCATGTTGATACACACCGTGCCCATTCATTAGCATACGCTGCCAAACTGTGTACGTTTTGTGTGTCTGACTTCCAGCACATTGAGTGTGTGACAATCGATGGTGAATGTTTGTTCACCACAGCCTCAGCTCTCTGCATGTTTACTGAAGACACAGAGAGACACCGACTGTGTTCTCAAGAGAAAGAAAGGCAAGAAAAAGACGAACAAATCAACTCACTTATGTCAGGGTCCCTTATTTATCAACGCCAGAAAAGTCACCCACTGCTGCTACCCAACACATAACAGCGGTGCAGGAGCAACAAGAGTTCTTTCTTCGAAAGTACAGACATTACTTTTGTGCAGCGTTAACTGACTCAAATTAGTGTAAAAAAAAACTCTGATCAGTTGTAAATATGCATATTAGCTAACAGATTACACAAATACACTACAGGGGTCTTTCTGAATGCTCATCATTCACAGTTAAAGTGGGAAAGCAACGTATTTTATGAATGATGTTAACAAAATGTTTTATCTTTATTGTAATAAATACTACAGACACTTGAAACCCTTTTGCAGGATGACAGCTTATTTTCATGCACTGACTATGAAATTATAAAACACCTAGATTAAGGTCAGGAATAGTTGCTTTGTTTTGACATACTTGCAGGGTACAAACTCTGAAAGTTTACTTAAAGTGGAATTACGTGATGGCCTGTGGCTTGTGTAAATATTACCATTTAGCAATCTTGGCATGGAACCATTATAACACTAGGACGTGCCTCCTCTCTTCAGCTGTGAATTCTTTCCGCCAAATCCCGTTTGAAAACTTGACATTTTTCTAATGATTGTGGGCAAACCACATAAATGCACAAAGGAACCAAGATTTTAGTTGTCCTCGGAGATCAGGCAAGTGTCTTGACATTTTCGGCTGATTTAAATCATCAAGCTGCACTTTATTTTAAAAGAAATATCAACTTTTAGCACGGATTTGCACTAGAAGCTACCGCCCACAGTGGTCTATTTTGTAGCTCGTGGAGATATGAGCAAAGACTAGGATTGAGGTTTTCAGATAAGATAAGCAGCTTGGTAAGTGTTATACATGTTGCATGCCTAAGTTATTACACTGATATGGCGCTATTAATAAAGGCAGAGATGAATTGCAATAGTTAGGTTAGTTTAAATATGGGTCTGACGTTCTCTCACAGTCTGGACCTGTCGGGGCACAAACAGCCACCGAGCTACAACTTTCTTATTCACTCTATAACACTCAAAATTCTATTTAAAAAAGACTTGAGTGCATTTTGGCATTAATTATGCCAACTTAATGGGGAAAAAAGACGTAAGAAAGAGAGGCGGCAGCTGACTAAAGGTGTGCCTGTGATTACCGACAGACGGGACCAGTCCTGTTCACTCCAGCACCGGGCTACGCTAGCAAGTAAAGCGGGCCTTTTTCTCGTCAACTCGCGTCAAAAATGCAACCCAAATAACTGCTGTGGGGTAAAACCGCACACAGCAAAGCACTGTAAATGAAACACAGTTGCGAACTCACCCTCTAAAAGCCTGGAAATCAGCGAGTCGACGTCCAACTCCCCCTCCGCCATTTCTGAAACGAACAGCTCTGCCCGCCGCAGTCTGGAGCAGGCAGGGCAGGCACCGCCTCAGCGCACACAAACGCACCGCCAACCTCCTCCCATTCACGGCCTCCCGTTTAGGACCATTACGTCGCATTCAAGTGCCCTCGGAAATTTTAACTTCCAGTGGAGAAAGAGGAAGAATTGAATATTTTTAATTTGCCATTGCCTTTTCTGTTCAAAGGAAAGTTAAATAGTTTAACACACACAAAAAAAGGCTGAGTTCAGTTATTAGCCTTTCCAGACATTTCAGCTTTATGCCATTGTCTTTCTTTATAGTGCAACCAGCTACTGCTTTCCATTCATTCCCGAAGTCAATTAGTGTATTTTTGTAACTTGTTGAAGATATATTATTATTCAGTTGCTTTCCTTAACAAACCTAACAATGCTCCAGTGTAAAGGTACTTAAAAGACATACCATCAGGAATACTTTAATAATACTAATTTAAAACAAAGGTGTTTAGGAGAATCCAAAACACTGTAACGTGATGTTTAAATAACTTTTGCTAAATCCATTACCAATTTACTCAGTGCTTTAAAACCACCTACATTAGGTTCTATTATATGAAGAGTAGCCGCACCATCATGATCAGAATGAGTGTGTTCATGTTTGTTTGTTTGTTTGTTTGTTCCCAAACAGGACAACAATAAAATGGACATTTCCCATGTTCCTAACTGCATTTTCTCAACTGCTTGTAATTTCCGACGGCACTTGAAAGCATCAGTGTGAACAGACCCTTGGCAACAGGTTACTGTAAACTTTTAATACTACATTATATTTATTTATTTATTTATTTATTTATTTATTTATTTATTTATTTATTTATTTATTTGTCTTAATGTCGTCAGTTGGCAACTTTTGCAACAACTGAATATCAGTCTTTTTATTTTTGGACACCTGTATGAGACTGATGATCTTTTCAGATATTATTGCATTAATTGGCAAAAACAAACAAACAAACAAACAAACAAACACACACACACACAAACAAACAAACAAACAAACAACTTTCCAATAGAGAAATCTTGGGAAAAGATGTACTGACACCCAGGTTTGGTTTATCTAAGGAGAGCAGCACAGCCCTGCACTTCCACCAGAGTTGATTTATTCACCTCTAGCGCCTCCACATGGCCAAAATATATAGAGACGCTTCTGATGCACTGTTTTCTTTGTGATGACTTGGTGATTTAAAAAAGGGCAATATTCCCTGAATTTTAACTGAGTAGTTAAAATAAAAAATCCTAGCTAAGAAAAAGATTGGAGTGCTAAAAGTACTGCCTTAAATGTTAAAACCTGGAGCAGTGATTTTTGCGTAGGCCACCAGCAGAATGGAAACTTGTAATGTAGGTCAGTGTGTGAAGAGTGTTTCCAAACAGTCTGGTACTACCTAGAGTACAAAATACAACTTCAGGTGGATGTTCTTCTTCGGTAAGTGTGTTTACAGAAGATGAGAGCAGATTTGTAGCGGACGTCAGACGATCCAATCTGAAACTTTCTTCCAGGTTATGACTAAAGCCAGAAGTTATGTTATTGCCTCTCCCACTCACAGCTTATTTTTTCTGTTCCTTTTAAGTGCGTCATCTGGGTATTTCCGCACTGTTTTGAGTGGGTGGTGGCAAGTTGCACTGCAGCGGAGAGGAGAAGAGACGAGCGGATAGCAGAGGAGAGGCGAAGGGTGCAGCTGCGTCAAGACAGACAGCAGACAGCACCGGAAACACTCACAAGTTTTGTTTCAAAATAATAGCATACAGTTTCTTGGGGCGAACTATTTTTCATACAAATACACTGCCTTTAAAGGAATTACACTGTAATAACAATAATAATAATAATAATAATAGTTTATTGTTGTTATAGTATTATTCATAAAAATAGTTATATAAGTAGTACAAGTAGTGCACACATATACACATTATTTATTCTAGGAATTATTTATGGAGATTTACCTAACTATTCCAATTTTAGAGCTAAAATCAGATGATTTTATTAATTATGGGGATTAAACAGACTAAAGTTGTGTCTGGCAAAAATATGCATGCAAACCAAACAAATCCAAAGATTCCCTTAAACCCCTGTGGGCAAGCTTTGTTTGTTTTTGTGTGTGTGTCTTATTTTGTTTTATTTTATCTAATTTTTGTTATATTGATTTATATTTTTTATATTTTTGCATTTATTTTTATTGTTTTAATAATAAAATGTACTAGCAATATAGGAACTGTATATATAATAATTTATAAGGCTATTCATAAAATATTTGTACATTATTTTATTCATAACAATAGCTATAACAACAGTCATAATAATCATATTATACCACAAAGATAGGCTAATTTGATTCATATTTTGATTTGTAATATGTTGTTATATGTTGCAACATGTCAACAACAGACACATCAATAGAAGCTGTTGTAATAACAAATGAATATAATATTGAATATAGTGCCAAATTCTTTGTATCAAACTGGTAGAAGATGATGATGTGAATGTGTAAAACCCCAAAGGGCCTGAAAATACATCTCCAAAATCTTGCAGGGGTCATACGTAGATGAACCTGTCAATAGAACCATGCATAATATATAAAACAAGGTCTCACAAAATCTAAATCTGCTTACAATATGCATAATTATACTAAAAGTAATTATCAGATTTGCTCCTCTGCTGCCAGGATTTTAGATATTAAATTAGATTTTCTGTATGTTCTTTTCTACTTAAGAGATTGTTAACTAATGTTGATTGTGTCCATTTGTTTATACTGATGCTGCATGGATTTGTAGAGGCTAAGAAGCTATTTATATATTGTACTAGGGAGGATCTTGAGTGAATTTATTGTGGAGGTTCCTATATGCTATGTTAAAAGTTATCTGCTTAATATGGGTAATTTGCTTCTGAAAGGCAGTTAGATGTATTTATATGAGTGTAATTCACTGTTTTTATTTTTATTTTAAAAGTGTAGAATATTGCACTTCATATCCATGTAAGACTTACTAGATTTTCCACAAAAAAAAAAAAAAGTAAAATACAATAATTAAAAACTAGAACCTGAGCGCGACTTTCCTGCAGAGTTACTACACAGTGCGCGTGCTGCAAATAGCAAAGTCGCCATTTTGACTTGGAGAGTTTCGCAAAAAGCAAACAAAAACACGCAATACTGTGTTCCCCAAATAGGTATTATATTTCTGCTCCGTTCTTACCGGAAAAGCTGCGAGCGTCCCTGCGGCTTTACTCGCCGAAGACTCGCTCACTGATGTGGGTGGAGCGAAGGAGGCGACAGTTCAGCTCTGTCAAGAAGTTTTCAGACTCCACAGTGTCGTGTTTGCACCGACTTTTAGCTTTAAAGAAAAAGACACACACAGAGAGAAACTATAGAGAAACAGTGGTGTAGACGGAGAAGCGTGAGCCGGACTCGGACACCGCCATGGAAGGTAAGAGGTTTTTATTCTCTCGGCTTGGGCTCAGACTGTGGAGGTGAAACTGTTCAGGGAGTTGTTTTGCGCACAGGGGAAAGCCCCGCTATTACTGCGCTAACAGGAGGAGTCTGTTCCCGGTTCGTAAGCTAACCTTCACAAAGAATGCTGACTCGGTTTAGGGGTTTTATTACATACCTGTGTAATGTTCGCGTGAAACGTGCTGTCATGCTGAATTAATTCGTCTGTGTTGTGGCTATCTCACCTGGCACGGCTCAACCAAACAGCGTCGCCCTGCCAAGAGGCCTGTTGGATGAGTCCACCGCATGGATTTCCCTCCAGCCACTACAAACTACGTTCGGAAATCTCGCAACTTAACGTTTTTTCTGTCTGTTTCATATACACTGCTTTATGAATCACATTCCTAAAACTTAGCGGTCATTGTCATTAATTACTCTTCAGTTCGGCTTACATGTAACATGGAAGTAGCGCTGGTTTCAAATTAAAAATGTCTATTTTTGTCATTGATCCACGCTGCTCGCAACCGCCCACCTCTGTTGCAATAGACTTGATTTATTTATATTGCAGATCATAGTTTAACATACATTGTAGTAAGAAACAGGCTGTTTAGCAGGAAATATATATGAAGATGTGTAGAATATCTGGTGAAGCTTCAGAAATCTCTGCTTACTTTTATAGCACATTTACTTTTACATATAAGCTGAAAAATATATTAAATAGAAAGATTTTAGAATTGGGTGCCTTTTCGACATCTTACAGATCCCCCAAAACAGACTGAAATATATGATGAGTGTGATTTATCAGTTTAATGTGGATAGGAAGACATGGTCAATGTTGACACACAAAGTCAACAGTGTATCTGACAAATATTAATAAAGGATGCCCAGGCAGCAGTGCTTTAGTCAGGTCAAATGGTGTGAAAGCGACACACAATAGTGTCAGAATCCTCAGCTGTGTTTTGAAATTAGTACATTCAGTGATTTCTGAATGTGTGGCTGTATGGCAGACATTTACTTTTACTTTCACTACATCCAAACTCAATCAGTAGTCAAGGGTGTCCTTCAAATAAATCGTCTAAAGTGTTGGCATTGTGCAAGTATTGCCCTTCATTAAGTCATTAATTACTAATAATAATGCATATTATGACTTTATATAGTGACTGCAGAGTTTTACTCTTCATATACCGCTTCGTTTGTCAACGACTGCACAATATCTTAAACACAAAGAAGAATGTGATTTTCCCCCCACTGTCCCTTACTTTTAAAGGCTGCAGATCAGGCATGTTACAGCTTGGAAAGCATCCTGCTCACGCCTTTGAATTGAACAATTCCTGCTAGCTGATGGGTGGAGCTTTGACCACCTGATCTTCACTTTCTTGTTTTCCCAAGCACCTGAAACTAGAGTGCTGCCTGCTTTCCGCTCATAACAAGGCGGGTAATCTGACACCCACATTACACCCTGCCATTCATTGTTTGCCTTTTTCTGCACTCCTTCTTCTTTTCTGAAGCTTGGCAGGCACTTTATGACCAGCAAATATATTTAGCTGGGAAGCCCTTGTCTCTAAGTGTCCTTCGACCTCTTTGGAGGCTTCACTGTCTGGTAGATTTCCACCCGGGCCACACCACAAATGACAAACTCTTACTAAGCCACAAATATGTGCTGAAGCTGTTTTTTGATGTTTTTTTTTTTTTTTTTGGTCATCTGCACTACTACTGTGTGCTGTGTCATGTAATGGTAAACCACTGCCTGCTGTGAGATTTTAAAGAACAAGTGGTGAACATTTCTTTTATCTCTGTCCTCTGTAGGTGTGTATGGATGGGGCATGGCCCCAATCAACCCAGGTAAGCAGCAGTTTCCTGTAAATGACCAGTCTTATGTAAAAATCAGTACTAATGTTGACTGCAGAGATTTCATAAGCAAACATATCTGCACTGTGTGTTCTAATGATCGATGAGCAGCTTTTTCTGTGTTGACACAGTGATAGAAGTAAGACAGTATTTCGCAATCTGGACACTGTGTTTTTGTATTTTCAAAACACGACCACGCTGTGCTCTCAGTATTCCCTCTTTTCCATGTGTCCCTCAGTCCAAACAGCAAGCCCCTTCATAGAGATCATCGAGCAGCCAAAGCCGAGGGGGATGAGGTTTAGATATAAGTGTGAGGGACGTTCAGCTGGCAGCATCCCTGGAGAGAAAAGCAACGACACCACTAAGACCCACCCAGCCATCAAGGTTAGTTGGACACACTGATTTCAAATCGAAATTGCAATTTCAAATAATGCCATCAGCAAATCACACAGGCTGCCATTTAGAATAGACGTCATGCAGCGTATTTGACCCAGGGTTTAAACTGTTGTCAATAGTTTCACAAAATTCACGCTGTGTGACAGTCATGCTTTTGATGATATCTCGTGGTAATATATCATCACATGTTTTAAATCTATTACACAGTTAATAATGAGCTGAAGCTTAACTTCCATCCATCCATTATCTATATACCGCTTAATCCTCACTAGGGTCGCGGGGGGGCTGGAGCCTATCCCAGCCGACTTAGGGCGAAGGCAGGGGACACTCTGGACAGGTCGCCAGTCCATCGCAGGGCTACACTTAGAGACAGACAACCAAGAACACTCACATTCACACCTACGGACAATTTAGAATCACCAATTAACCTCAACATGTTTTTGGACTGTGTGGG
>NW_007578652.1:124781-125925 GCF_000690725.1 Stegastes partitus | reverse complement strand
ATGGATGGATGGATGAAATTGCAATATCTGTCAGGAAAATGCTGTTAGATATTTTCCTTAAGTCATTCAGCCTGAATATCTAACCCACTTTGGTGGAAGTTTGGGTGAAAAAAAAGTGAATAATAGCACCGTACTTTAGTACCCTACCCGACCACATATGCTTCACCTGAAGGCTATTTGAGCTTTTATTAAATGCCGTTGCTTGCACTTATAAGTCAAAAATGGAACCAAAATCTGATACAAAATGAAAATGGCAGAGAAATGTGTGCAGCTAAGTGTTACAAGTCGAGTATGTACATGGTGGAATATATAGAAGAACTTGTGTGTTATTATATGCATTTAGGGTGTTTGAACAGTTGGGGAGATTTCCTAGACGACTGCAGCCAGGTGTGGACTGCACTTTCTTATCAATAAAACCGACACATTCCTCTGACAGGTGCACAACTACAACGGCCCCCTGCGTGTTCGCATCTCACTGGTAACGAAGAACCCACCACACAAGCCTCATCCCCACGAGCTGGTCGGGAAAGACTGCAGACACGGCTACTACGAGGCCGACCTGCTGGAGAGACGAATACACAGGTAGGGGTGGTTTGAGTGTGACTCAGTCTTTCATCATAAACCTGAGGAAATGATGCACTTTCACGTCAACACAAAGCGCCACTTTTTTTTTTTTTTAGTGACTGACCTAGATAATGACTTGATCAGTTGTGGGACGTGGTGTGTGCACTGTCGCCTTGGTGAAACTACCTTCATGTTTAGTGTGGAGAGCAGTAAAACATTAACAGAGTACACAGTGACAAATTGAGTTTGCTTCACCGTTCACCTGTGTAAAAATACATCAGAATAATTAAAGTAGGGACGTATTAGTGTCTAGATTAAAACCATGTATGACTGACAAGATAAATTTAGTTATGTAATGTTTATTGAATTACTCAAACAGTCGATCAGGCTGGATGGTACTATGTTTATCTGGCTTTATCACAAGAGTGACAAAATTCAAACAAACAGACTGTACAGCTGTGAGTAGGTGCACAGGTTTATATGTTAGCCTTTTTTTTTTTTTCAAATCAAAAAGATATTAATTGTGATAACTGCTTTACTTTACAGTACAGTTGGTTTAAGGTATGCAGTTACAGTAGAG
>NW_007578652.1:0-124497 GCF_000690725.1 Stegastes partitus | reverse complement strand
CAACAGTGCTAACCACTGCTCCACCTTGCAGCCCCCAGAAGTCTAAATGACAAATATTTTTATTCGACATCACAGTTAATACAAACTATTATTTTTAACTCTCTGAACCCTGAGCAGTTTCTGAGTGTTGTTGCTTTTGTCACATTTTTACTCAACATGGATTCATGCTTTCACTGCAGTATAAAGTCCTGCAGCTCTTATGGAAACTGCTCGGCCATGGCCAGAAGTAGATAAGTGCCTTTTGTGCAATATTAAATGTATAATGTCATAAATCATTCAAAAAAGTAAAAACAAAGATGGTTTTCATGATTTATTTTACAAGATTATTTGTATTTATTTATTTGACATTTTTCTAGGTGCCACCAATAATTTCCATATGGAGGCTCGACGTACTAGAAATATTTTCCTACTTACATGCTTCCATGCTTGTCTCCTATCTGCTCTGTTTAAGCACAGCCTACAGTTTAGCCGAGTAGTCTCAGAATTTTTGTTAGGTGCTTGTTTGTCACAGTTAAGTTAAGCACTGTGTTTTGGCCTTTAAAAAAAAAAACAGAATAATATGTCAATGATGATGTTGAAACACCACAATTTTAAGATTAGATTTGGCTGTTTTTCCTACTGGAACTGCACGTCACATACGATCAGTGCGGTGAAAGTCTGAGAACAGAGATCCTGATCATTCTTCCTGTTTCTGTTTTCTCTGATAAATGGAGTGGTTTATTTTTAGATAACATGTCTTACAACCCCACTGGTGGGTTCTGGCGTTCAGCGCAAGACAAACCATTAGATTTTGTCAATATATAATCACTTAGTCTTATGTTCTTACCTGTGGTTCGAGTTATGTATTTCACATCAAACCTAACAAGAAAACATTTTAAAAAAACGCACAACAGGTGGCCAGCTGTTGTGTTTTTGCAATGTTTTCTTGTTAGGGATAGCTGTGAATGCTTAATTGTATCAGAGGTCAGTCAAACTGGTTTGTACTGCCGGTAGAAAAGTTGGCGTTCACTAAAGTAAGTAGTCACGTAACACTGTGGAATTTGCAGAATCTGCTATCAGCAAATTCTTGAGGGAGCCCTGAGGAAGTTGTAATGCAATGTCTACTCGTTTGTCAACAGAAATGTGGAAGGGGTTGAAAGAGGAAGAAGTGCAAGACATGAATGAAACAAAGGCTCATTTAATTTATTCTAATTAGGTGTATTTAAATGGCAGTTGGCCATGTTGTGTGAGTGTTTATTGGCATCTTTACAGTATCAAGTGTTTATGTTCTTAACTAGCTTATCCTACTGGATTTCTAGAATGTCTTCATCTATTGGTATTGCACCTTAAGTGAAATATTCTTCCGTTTACCCTCGCCTTTCCTAAATTGTCCTCTCAAACTGCACATGTGGTCAGTGACCCACAGTGTTGAGGCTTTATTATTTTTAAATGTGGCTTTTTATAGGAGCAGAAAGTTGAGAAGCGATGCAGATTAAAACGGTGGCTAATGGAGCAAACACGCACACCGCGTAGATCTGTTGTTTCCCAAATCCTAAAACTATTGCAAATTATGGAGTACTCACATGCTCCAGTGGGTTCCTGTCATCTACACTGTGTTTGTATCTTTCAGTTTCCAGAACTTGGGCATACAGTGTGTGAAGAAGAAGGATGTGAATGAGGCCATCACTTGCAGACTGCAGACCAATAATAACCCCTTCAACAGTAAGTATTCACGGTTCGAGATGAGTGCTCGACACAAAGCGCTTTTTGTGTCATCGCCCTTTTACTGCTAAATCTGTCATTGTGTGGAAAGTTATTGTGCTGTGTGGAGAGTCGCTGAATGTCGCACTCAGATGTAAAGAGTATTATTTTGCTGGAGTCTTATTGAAGTAGAAAGGGCTGTTTCTGACTGATGCTTTTAAATAGGCAGAAATTACTTAGTGACTGTAAAAAAAAGTGGAAATTCTGTAACTCATGTCAAAATGCTCATACTTTACCGCTAGCATCAGTCATTTTTTTTCAAGCTTGAATTAAGCAGCAAAGCTAACAAACTAGTCTGAAAGGGGCTGTTCTTACACTATATAAAGTTCAATTACAAACTGGATGATTAACATAAGCAGTGACAGTCAGTGTGATTTAACAGAGGAATAGGAAATACAAATGATTGGCTATCATAATGGAATTATTATTGTCATTTGTTCCTTTCACCCTTCACCGATATTGAAATACTACACCTACATACAACAGGATGCAGTGTATCGCCAGACTGTTATGTTGCCTGACTGTGAACTCCACCCTTTTCCTTCTGTGTCTTGGCTTCAGTCCCCGAGACAAAGGTGTGGGAGGAAGAGTTTGACCTGAATTCGGTCCGACTTTGCTTCCAGGCTTCTATCACTCTGCCCACGGGAGAGCTGTTTCCTCTGGAGCCTGTGGTATCGCAGCCCATCTACGACAACAGTGAGTTGACGACACATATGTACAAGTGCAGTGTATTAAGCTGATATCGACAGTGTTTCCTCTTGGATTTTTTTTCAGCAGCAGCTCTCCGGGGAGCTGTGGCGGCGTAAACGAATGACATTTGACTTCAGATTTTACTTTTACAACCTATTTATTGAATGGCCAATTAAAAATGGCTTTTTAAAGGCTGAATGTAAAACAAAAAAAAATAAAAAATCAATGTAAGTTGTTTTTCTTTTTTAATGAAAGAGCTCTAAGGCTGTTGTAGAGAAATTCTCCAAGAGGTGGCCGCTGATGCTCAGCAGCAGACATGATGCAAGCTGATCCCCTGAAGCCTGTTTCTCTAGTCAGTCTTCACCTACAAATAGAAACAAAAATGAGATTGTTTCTCTCATTTTCATACACCCTGATCAATTAAAATTGTTTCTAGTTTGTATCTGATGATATAATATTACACTATTTTTTACCTGACCATCATCATTTATGAGTCAGTAAAAGGCTAATGATACCTGGCTAGCGTCATCTTCATCAGGTGTCTTACTCTTCTTAGAGAAATATTTGAACAAGCTCATCTGAAGATGGAGTCAGCAGTTCCATCACAGCGTGTAGATGTTAGCTTAATGCTATCAATTAGTTTACTCACACTAGCGACACTGAGATGGCACCGGGCCCGATTAACTTAAGCTACTGATATGTTGCGTAACAATAGCGGGCCATCGATGTTTTGTGAAAGTCTATTTGACTTGTAAAATCTATTCTGAGTGACCTTAAGCTAATAAGTCTACCTTTTCTGTGGTAAGTTGCTGCCCTATTCTCCAAGACGACCCTTCTCTGACTCTACCCCTTTTCTACCAAGAAGAACCAGGTGCTAGTTCAAATCTGGCACCTCCAAAGAACCGGTTGCTTTTCAATTGGCCAGGAGCCAAGTTAGAGCCACGCCATATGTCACTACATACATAGCCGTTTACCAAACAACACTCGTGCCACACAGAAGTTCACACAGGACTCCAGACTAACTCTTTTTTTTTTTTTTTTTTAACCAGTGTGACCAACTTTCTCATTTGTTTTCACTTCCCATCTTGTCACAGGCAAAACATATGACCGGCTGAACATTTTCTTATCAATAGACTCTACAATTTACAATGTTCCCTGAACGCCCCACATAGCAGGCTGTGCTCGCTGCTCAGACCGGTGTGCGACAAAAGATGACTTTAAAAAGAGTAAACTAGGGTGTTCTAACGTCAGATTTGTCCAAGATGACACCAAGGCATTTTTTCCTCATGCGGTCTTTTCTATGAGCGGAATAAACAACGCCACTTTTACAGCCGCGCTCTCGAGAGCAATGAATGTTGTATTAAGCCCCAGAGAGTAGATAGAATAGAATAGAACTTTATTGATCCCTTTGGTGGAAACCTCAGGGACATTGTTGATACAGATACTGAGCAAAATAGTTATCTGTAGTTTACCGTAGTAGTCGCGAGCACCCAGCCCAGTGCAGGACTCTGCTGTGAAGGTGGAGACGTGCGGCGGTGATGTATTTGCGACAATAACAAAAAAAAAAAGAAAGAAATTTTTAAGGAGCGGCGGCTAGGATTTAGGAATGGAAGGCCGCCGCTCCTAAATGAATGTAGAGGAAACACTGATCGATACTTTAAGGCAAAAGCTGCTCATAGTAAGTCATAAACTTTGGCAAAACAAATTCCAATTTCAGTGATTTCTGTGGGAAAATTTGTCAGGGTAAGCTGATCCATTACATCTGAATAAAACGCAACTATCTGTGTAAGCTCTACGTAGCCACACAATCGCAAAGTTCACACTCAAACCTAACCTCCAAGCTTCCATTCTCTCAGACGCTCTTGGTTCCTCTTTCATGTTAACTTTTCTTTTCAGTCTGAAGCGGTTTACAAGAATTAACCTTCAGCATACTGTAATGTCACTCAGTTGTTATGTGAAACACGGTCACCAAAGCATTTTTAAATATTCTTTATATTCTCATAAAGTTTAAATGTGGGAAATATGTTGCATAATATGTGGTGTGTTTTTTGTTTTTAGCAGTGTTGACTGTACTCTGGGTCGCTTAAGGATCGACTGTTTACACTTGCTCTAAAATGTCAGAATAAAAGAGAGTTTTATGTTATTTTATTTTCACTTTTAAATTGAACAGAGGCTGGCTTTCAAAACGAGCAGCAGTCGTAATATTTCACATATTATCACAGTAATATACGACATTAAGACAGACGTTTGCAGTTATACAGAGGACAGAAGTGAATTGTTTAGCTGTCTCTGGTGTGTCAACTTGTCCGCCACCGCACCGCAACACCAATCTTTAGCGCTGGTATTCTGTTCATTTGTTCATACGCGCTTCCTCTGTCTTTCAGGGGCCCCCAACACAGCTGAGCTGAAGATCTGCAGAGTCAACCGCAACTCTGGAAGCTGCAAAGGAGGGGACGAAATCTTTCTGCTGTGTGACAAAGTGCAAAAAGGTACAACATCGCTGTACTGTACAAACACTGTAAGAACACAGTAACACTTGGCGCGACTATTTAACTTGCACTTTCACATTAAACGATCCATAAATAGACATCAGGTTTGACTAAGCAGTTGTAAGCCTTGCAGTGCATCTGCAGCGGAAAGCGAGTAAACCTTCCCACCCACAAGAGATCAGAGGGAGGGGCTGTTACACTCACAGTACGCTGTCTCTTTTTAAGTAAGTGGGCTTGAAATTGAAACTCATCATAACGTGTACTACATTTTCTGACTACTTTGAGGTTTACAGATGGACAGCAGTGTTGTATGTTTTTTTTCAGTGGAGGTGATAAAAACACTTTCACAATGTAGTTTCGTTTTTCACAACTGCAGTTGCAAAGACATTGAAATGTGCTTTATTACGCCTTGAAAGCTGCTTGAAAACACACACAGAACTGCCCAGTCCTTTATCCTGTGTCTATCTAGCAGGGCATACAGAGTCTTAAAGGTTAACATATGCTCATTTCAGTTACAGCTAATGCAATATTTGTTTGAACATACCACGGTTCACCAACCTCATTAAAAGCAAAGACTTCTTAAAGATGCAATCACATTTTTACCTTGCACAAATAAAATAATTTTAAGTGCCCAACTGGGGATTCTTCTGAGTAGAAGGTTTTTACAGCTTTTGTTGTTATCATACCGAATATCCACACAGTATCCACACAGGATCAGTCAACAAGCGAACTCAGCTGTTTAACTTGTAGACTGATGGTGAACGAAATGTTCCTTCAAGCATTATTTTTCATATCAATATTGTGATTGTGTGGGAATGTTATCTGGTAAAGACGTCGATAATCTGAGACAAGCAGCATTAAAGTCCCTTTCTTGTCATTGATGAAACTCCTGCAAGCCGGTCTCATTGGGAAATTATTGAATTCATTAAAATGACGTACTTGGGAGTTTTTCCCATGAGAGTAATCACATCCTCAAAACGTGATTCTTTGCCATTGCTTTTGTAAGAATGTGAAAATCCATCCTCTCTTTGTAAGGTTGTGATATTGCAGTAATTCAGCCACACATGCAAGAAACATATTGATACAGTAGACAGGATTGTTTCCTTAGGTTTGTTACGTATGGAACTCTGGCTTTCTGAATCCGTTCTTTAAGACTGTCATCAGTATTCTGCATTTTAAGGCGGAAAGTTGAGTATTGCCACTACTTATTTCACTCAAAAACACCTTATGGACATGTTAACAAGGTAAATAAAAACTTGTTTTTCAGTGCAGGGTGTGTGTAACATTTCCTTCGTTGTTGTTTAGCAATAGGTGAGCACTTTTACAAGCGCTTTTACAAGCTTGGTCACTCTGCTGCCGTTTTAGTATAGCGTAAATAGTCTACTACCATTCCAAACTGTTTAGAAACTGCTAACTTTAACACGAAAACAAAAAGTACTTTGGTGGACACACACACACCTTTATTGGCTTTAAAACTCACCCTTTGGCACTTTATTGCAATGAGCCACTACAGCAGGGCTTGATCGGGTGTGACTGCTAGTTTATGTTCGCTAATGTTGGAAAACTGCTTGCGGACACGTGATTTTTAGAGAAATATAAAATTTTACATGATGCCATAAGTTCTTACTTTACATCAAGAACGCTTAAGAGTCCACATGTGTTTTAAATTACCTTATTTGCTAATTGGACTAATCAACATTTAAATTTAAATACCGTATCAAATGACTCTTTAATGGGAAAAGTGTCGCTTGTGGCAATAAACCCAGAGAAACTGATCAAACCAAGCCTGCAGCTTTCGCCTCCTTCAGGGAAATGTTTTGATGTTTTCCTGCAAACTTTCCAGCACTCATTGACGTCACTTCCAGCTGCAACAGGCAGTTTTTTTTTTCTGATAGACAGACTAAATTAGCAACCAGCTGCTGAGCAATGTGGAGCATTTGACACGACCACAACTTAGTGCTGAAATTCACTGCTAGATTTGTAGACAGGTAGCTGTTTGAAGTGATAACATCAATGCCGTGTCTTCGGCTCCATCCTATGCCACAACAACAGAACATACTGCAGCATATGCAGTAAATTATCAAGTATGGTTTCAAAAAACACGCCGTTGTTGCACACGTGAGGTTTCGTTGCCTGTCACAGTAGCAGTCGAGTGTCTCTGAGTGACTTTTATCACGAACCAGAAACTTTCTTCCTCTATTCACCTGCCCACTTCCCATATTTCCTGTTTGATAGTTTATTTTTTTAAACAAATCAATAGCATGCTTTATGTTTACAGTGATAAGTCTTTACCTCCTAGAAGCACATACTGAATTTGAAAACAGCTTCAGAATTTTCTTTGAAAAAGCTACATACATGAAAGCCAATCTTAAAAGCTTCTGCAGCATGACATGAAGTTCACATTGGAAAAGTTTCCTGCGTGGGAGCTGTGCTGATATAAAGTCCAGCCTATTAAACTGTCAGCTTTCCTGCTCCTTGTGAACTCAGTTTTTCTCTCTGCCTCTGTTTGATTTCTTTGCATGGCCTTTTACTAATTAACGCTCCGTTGAAAGAAAGCATAAATATTTGTATCGTTATCAAAGATTAGTTTTTTTCTAATTGAAGTCTTTTCCCCTCTCAGTTATCTGCAGCCGTTTGATCAAGTCAGGCGTATTTGCTGTAAACCATGTGCTTTGTGTTTTGGATGTTGGACGTTCCCCTGAGTGCTCCATGGTTCTGCTTAAGCCGGATACACATTACATCATTGTGGGGAAAAAAAAAAGCCTGAGAACCCTGAAACTTGGACTAATTTTTTTCTACTCTTGGTCCTGATATCACCGGGAGACTGTCATGTAGTCATTTTCACAGCAAGCAGAGCCATCACATTTTTACTTTGAACATTACTTCTTTTAGTTTGAAGTTAAATATCTGAAGCCAATTGCGAGGCCTGTAAGCTGCTGTCAAACTTTTTCTCGCGGCAAATGTGATGCAACACTCCTTAGGGTCTTTCAAGCTCAAAGCTGCTTTTGCACCGAAGAGAAAACGTGTGGCCGCCGCTTGGTGTCAATTTTTCCTTTAGGTTCGGAATCCATTCTCAGCTTTAGTATTCAACTCCCATTTTTGCTTATGTGCAGAGGACATCGAGGTGCGATTCTTCCAGGACTCCTGGGAGGGCAAGGGCAGTTTCTCCCAAGCTGACGTTCACCGACAGGTTGCCATTGTGTTCCGAACGCCGCCCTACCGCGACACTAACCTCAGCGAGCCCATAAGAGTCAAGATGCAGCTCCGGCGGCCGTCGGACCGAGAGGTCAGCGAGCCAATGGATTTCCAGTACCTGCCAGCTGACCCAGGTAAGAAGCAATATTCCCATGTTTCCAAGTACTCTCACCTGAGATGAATGTGTTGATCAACTCTATATACTCATACGTACTTTTTCAAAAAATGTCCCTTGTAGATGAGTACAGGCTGACCGAGAAAAGAAAGCGCACAGGAGACATGTTTCAGAAGCTTGGGCCCATGTTATCAAGTGGTATGTTCATGAAAAGTTTATTTTTCTATCATTCTGCCATAATATCATAGGATAATCGTGTTGTTGTTATAATCATGTCTGTTGGAATTTCAGTGTCCATTCCACAAGATAGACGGTACATAAGCCAGGCAAGAAGAACAGCCACAGCCAAGCCTCCACCAATGAACACCCAAGCAGGTGAGCCTTATTTATTTGCTCACATCACAGGCCGTGATTCTCTTAAATCACTGCAGAGATTAGGGACGTTCCTAATTTCCCTGTCGATTAAACGGGTATTTACATTTAGATAAGGTGAGTAATCTAAAAGTAAGAACACACTCAGAAAACACTCTTAGTGTCTTTAGGAGCCATTTAAAACACATTCCTCGAGAACCGAATCTTGTTTAAATTTGCTCTCTGCATATCAACATTCCACCTTATCCAACCAAGCGACACTCACAGAATAAAAGTTAACAAACATGCAGGTTCACATATCTGTGCTGAGTGTAGTTAAGTATTGCTCCTGTCAATATGTCAGTTTATTGTGACACAGCTTCATTTTCACTGTCTGCCAAACTGCACTGGTTTTATGAAATGCTGTTATTCCTGCTTTCCACCTTCCCGGTTTACAACATTTGGGCATCAGCGCAGGGAGAGGGGGTCCGTGTATCATCTGAGATGCAAAAGTTAACCAGCATTTGACTAGTCGGACCAGTATTTCTGCCGAGTGTAGCAACATTCATTTGCTGAGCTTTGCCCGTGTCCCTAGCAGAGATTGACTTAATTCCTCCAGACAGAATATTTCTGGTTGATCCCGGCACTTAGAAGAAACACAGCGAACAAAGAATTTTAATTGCAGTGAGAACTTTGATTTTCTGTTATTTTGATCTGTTGGTCAGACATCAAAGGGCATTTGAAGATGTCATTTTTCAATTCTGGGAAATTGTGATGGATATTTTCCTCTATTTTTTGACATTTGATAAACCAAACCAAACATACATAAGCAAAACAAATGCTGTGTTTTGGTAATAATTAATGTCTCCTAATAAAACTTGAATGTACTGTAAATGTGACATTTGCTTTTCCATCTCCTTCTCTTCCTCCTGTCTTAAAAACATGAAGTTATTGAATGTGTGTTGCAACAAAAAGACAACTTTGAACTGATGATTAATAGTTGGAGTTTTAGTACAAAGTGTATGTTAGACTACAAGGATTTTCAGTAGTGGAACTAAAATTTCTTGCACTTTGTGTTTCCAGCAGCTGTGGTGCCCCCTGCTGCCACTGGGGCAAAACCCCAGCCCTCCTACACGTACACTCCGCCAGGCCAGCTCTTCTCAGTGCAGCCCAAGGTAGAGACCCCTTCTTCAATCTCAGCTGCAACTACCAACCAAACATGGAAGATCATTGAGAGTCTGAACCTGGGCTCCCAGCCCAAAGCCACTCCAGTGACCAACTTTACAATGAGCCCAGCACCAGCCTCCTCCTCCTCGTCCTCTACCACCGCCCCCTCTGCCAACCAGGACTACTCAACAGTCAACATTGCAGACCTTCAGGAATTCTTCCCCATTTCCTCTGGCATCACCCAGGAGCCGGCAGCTTCCCAAGCAAACGTAGCCTCCTCACAGACCAGCAGCGCCTTCACCCTCCAGGGCTCTCAATTCCGGGTGGACGCAGCACTTGTGGACGAGGATATCCCAGAGTTCCCTAGCTTTTCCGAAGCCCAGGTACCAGGCACCCTGGACAGCCTAAACATGGATGATTTCGAGGACCTTCTGGACCCCCACCTCATGAGTGTGGAAGGAAACAGCACCACTATGTTGGGTCAAATTTCAAGCCAACCAGCTGTCCCGTCCAGCTCCTCAACTGTTGCCCAGAACAGTGCAGTCTCCCAGAACACTTCTGACCCCGCCAGCAACCCAGGAAGCACCTGGATGAATTACCCCCACAGCATTGTCAACCTGCTTCAGAACGAGGGCATGATTGGTATTCCGCCCAGCAACAACAGCCAACAGCCAGTACTCGATGAGTTTGATGAGCTGATGTCCGCTGACGAGGACCGTCTTATGTCCATTTTGAATGGTGGAAACCAAGTTGGGTTTGTGTCAGGACACCAAACTTAAAGGGCGTGTACAGTTTTTTTTTTTTTTTAAATACATTTTTACAAAGACCACTTCTATTTACTCCTTTTGCCTCCTTCGCTGTTACTACAGACAAAAAAAGGACGGTGGACATGAAGAGCTGAAGGAGATAGAATGTAGCAGAACAGCTTATTGTGGACATACGCATTGAAATACAAGCAAAGACTTTTTGTGGTATGCAGTTAGTGGGTTTGGCCCAATCTTATATACTGTTTGTTAAAACACAGGGCATGGGCAGGGTACATAATCAGATTTCATCCCATTGATTAGTCTCATGTTTATCATCAGTCATTAACTCTTTCATTGAGTGTCAACAATAATAGTGGAAGATGATCCACCAGCAAGTGTTTGTTTTTCAAAAAGACAATCAGATCAGAGGGGTGTACAATGAGATTGATGGGTTAGCAAGGTATGTTGAGGGGTCAAGGGTTTTCAATGTCATAACGGTGACTCTCCTTTTTAATTTATTTCCTGACCAAATTCTCTCTGGAAAATACAGCTTTTCAGGTGATGGAATACGTTGTATCTACAATCCTGTTTGACCATATGTTAAAAAAAGCCACTGAACAAAACCGTGCAGTTACGGTAGGCATACTGTATACGTTGTGTTGCCACGGGAACCGACATACATTCAGTCGATGATGTAGAAAATCTATATATTTTTATGCTCGGTCCTGATTTGTTTGTTCATTTCACACTGCTGGCCTTACAGCTAATAGATCAAAGATTATAAAACTGCAAAGTGCATTGATTTTTTTTTTATCACAGTAGGTTTTCAATCAATACCACTAATTTCACCTTTTTTTTTTAAAAACATTTTCCACATATCCTTCATCACAGGACAGTGTCAGACCTAGATGCACTTCTCGAGTGTCATGTTTAAATGTTTTAGAGCTCTGATGTGCAGCTGTTTTATGAGAAATAACTGTTAATCAACATGGTCCACAAATTTCCACCCGCTTCTATATTAATCGTAGGTCTTCATGATAAAAAACTGTTCCTCCTGACTGAAGTCGGCTGCACACCAAAATGTCCAATAAAGCTTAAAATGGCCCCGTTTACGGGAACGTGCACAGAGCCTTATGAAAAACACCCGGTTTTTAAAGAAAAATGATAACCACTGCTGTGATTTTGGTTTTAGGTTTTGTCGAACAGAAAGAAAGCCTGACTTTGTTGATCTCATCTCGTTTTACACCCCTCAGGTGCTCTGACGAAAGCATCAGTTGAGATGGTTTTGATGGAACATGTAGAGCATGTGCTTGTACTGTTATTTGAACAATTTTGGTAGCTCTGGTCACAGAAATGTTCAGGTTTGATCTGTGTTTCTACTTAATACAACGGGCTTTTTTTATTTCTCTGAAAGAATGTAATCAGATTTAGAGGTAAGTCTATGCAAATTGTGCCCACTGTTCTTTTCAGTAAATATCCCTTTGGGTTATATTAAATGTGTTTAAATGTTTTCTGAAGGTTGGCAGTGACTGTCTGAATGTGCAAAGAACCAAATGAAGGTCTACGTGTAGATAACTATCAAACAATATTAAGTACATGCTTATAGCAGAAAGGTCTTGCTTTTTGTCCGGCGGTATCATTTCCCCTGCTCTCTAATCAGTTTTTCTACAGTCATTTTATGAATTATGGCTGCAGTTTAACTCAACTGTGTCAGACCTGTGGGTCAACTTGCTATACTCGAGTAAAAGATGCTTTATTGAGATGTAATTATGCAGTTTTGTTTTGTTTTTTTACGTGTGATGTAAGCAAAATATAATTATGCAATTTTGACTGTAATGAATGACTAACTGTTAACATTCAAAACACTTTTCTTGGCAATAAAAAAAACCACAACATGTAAAGATGGTCTTCAAAAGTATATTTATTTGGCAACTCTGTAATTGTGATTCAGTACAAAGCAAACAGCATACGTTGTCAAAAAGAAGTGCTTCACTGGGTGCAAACTGTCCCTTGAAAATGTGCATCCAAATCAAGGACTTCAACCACCCTGCCAGTCTATTAAGTGTTAGTTTGTTATATTCTTACTCGTGAATACAATGTATTCAATACACACACACAAAAAAAAAAAAATATGTGACAGTATTCCAGGTCACTTACAAAATATTAAAGCATGAGAAGACAAGATTGAAATAACATTTAGGAAGAACTTGCGATCAAAATGTGACCACTGACTTTCAGAACTGCAGTCAGTGAACTGTGCTGCACAACCAAGCAGATGGAATTACTAATGGGCTCTTCATAAACCCATCCTGCAAAACTACCTTCTTGGCTTATGTTACTTCAAGGTTGGTGACTTTGTTGACAATGTGGGACCGCCTGGGCACACACTCCAGGTCAAATTTGCTCTCGTATATGGTGGGGCAAAGCTTCCAGCGATTGTTTCGATAGATTCCCAGGTATGTGTACACGTCCGGCTTGTAGGAGAGAGGGCACTTGACCCCCGTGGCACGAATGACTGAATCCAGCCTGATAACCTCGCTCTCATCAGTGAAGTTCTGGTTGTAGGCGCAAATGACCTGCTTGCCCTCTGCCTTGGGATTAAAGGGGCTCACTTTGACAAGGGAGATCTTGCCATCTAGGGCTGCTCTGGCCACACACTCCCATGCATGGTCCAACTTGAAACCAGAGTCCAAGTGCATCAGCCACTTGCCCGTGAGCACCCCGTGGTTCAGGGCCAGCTCCTTCACTGTCTGGAAGCTGAGAGGCCGGCAGCTGGCCAAAAGTTTCTCCCAACTCTCCTGGAGACCCATAACGTCCCCCCCACTGGGGCAGTGGTTTGGGCCCAGCACAGCAATCCACCCCACGGGGCTGACACCACCCTCCTCATCACCAAATCTGTACACTTGAGAGGGCCTGTTGCTCTCCAGCCAGCCGTCGAACTCGGATCTGGGAGTTCTTCTGGAGTCAAACACAATCCAGGGGTCCATGTCTGCAGCCATGGCCTCAGCTGCAAAGGTCTCTGCAGCAAAGGGGGTCTCCACCTCGCCATCTACAGGAGCTTCTTCCTCCTCCATTTTTCTGGCAGTGTGAGACTATTAAACAAGTCCTGGGGCTTGCCCTGTTGAAGAGAACAAGTGCTGTGAATTAAAATGTACGTTTTAACCACAGGTCCCCGCCTGTGAGCTAGCTTTCAGTCCTGAGGGAGTTGGAGTGATTGCGAACGCGGCTAACTAGCCTGCTACGTTAGCAACACTTACTCAGTACCCACAGCGTTTCTCTACCGCTGAATCTTTCACAAAAACAAGAGTTGTTTGACTCGTTTGTTTACCATCTACAGCTGACATGTGACTAAACACGCAGAAATTATTTGCAAGTGTAGCTAGCAATGCAGCTAGCCGAAATGCTAACCGTTTACAATAGGCGCATATTCGTCTGGCTGACAAATTTAGACAAAGATTAGCTGTTTACATCCAGCTGCTGGACACAACTGACGCTACAACGGGAACAGTTTGCCTACAGACGAGATAAATAACCGCACATTTATCGTAAACTTTGGACGTTAAGGCTTAATTTACCTGCAGATGTCGAAGTTTGTTGTCCAGTGTTGATCTTCCGCACTAGCGCGGCGCTGCTGTTCTGTATCAAAGAGCGATATGACAAACTCCAATAGAATGTGTGGAACTTAACTATTAGTGCCTTCAGTATCCGCTACATAACCTACAATTTTTCTAATTTCGTCACACAAATGATACAATAAAGATATGTTTTTTTATTTTAACTAGTACAATACACCCCTGCTGTAACATTGGGATTATTTTTAAGCATTAATGTTGCTATACTCGATTCAATTATGTTCTTACACGAATACAGCAGGTTCCTTAGGTTGTGTAGATCCGTAAATATGCAAGCTAGAATTTCTCTGTTATTTTTTGATTTCGTTTGGCGCCACTGTTGTCTTATTAGCTCATGTTTTGTGAGTGTATTTCAGCACAAGTTGCGGAACAACATGTGCACGGAGCGGACGGCGCTGTGACCCTGCGCAGCCAAACAACCGACCTGCCGGCCAACGAGGAACGAGTGACGACGACGTGCTAACGAGTTAGCCGGGTAGCTACCGCTATCCGGTGTGTGCGCGGTGGAGCTGAATTATATATGATATAGAAGAATATTTCAGGATATAGTCCGTTTTTTTATTTTACTTTAGCCACCCAGGTAATTTAGATATGCCCAGCAAAAAGAAGAAATACAACGCCAGGTTCCCTCCGGTAAGTTTGCCGAACCGGTGTTAAAGCTAGCTAACGTTAGCAAACTCTGAAATCGAAAGCTAACTACTTTAGCTAGCTTGAATCGGATTTGGCCTCTTTTGTTGCTAGAGAGCCAAGAAGCCGACTAGCAAGCTAGTTCAGATAAAATGCCAAGTGCATTAGAGAAGTCGTTGATTTAGCTAGCTAACTTTCATCTTAGTGTTTGTTAAGTTGCGTTTCAGGCGTGCGACGCAACTTACCCAGTGAGCCCACTAATTAATGTTTTTAGCATGTAAAGCTAATGTGAACGTTACAAAGCTGAGCCAAACTGTTATATTTAGCTGCATAGTGAGCAATCCTTAGAGGTATTTACAGTGCACACATTGCTTTAATCTGATTAACGTACCAGGAAGGAGTTTTTTTTTTTTTTACTAACATTCTCCCGTTTCGAAAAAGTGACTATTGTTTTGCTGACGTTTTAGTTAAACATTGAGTTCAAATCGATGTTGAAGTCTGTTGTCAGGGTCAGTTTGTGTCATCTCAGGTGGATGTGCTGCTCCATGGTCTCTGATTTTGTTAGAGCTTATTTAGTTTCCATTCGGGACTCGAAAGTAAAACATTTAGGCTGATTGTGAATAATTTCACATGATTTCAGACCTGGGAATTTTTGCATTTTCACTTTCAAAACATCTTATGTGGGAAGCCAAGAGACATGAAGGTTGATGAGGACACTGAGAAAAAAATGCTTCCAACAGATATAAATGATTAGATGGTTTCAGCAGGTCATATTTTAGTTATTTTCACAATTAATTGAAAATGAAGAAAAAGTCAAAATGTTCAAACAAGGATGGTATTAGGGTCTTAGATAGTGTATAGAAATATAGATGTATCCATACTTCCTGCTTTTCAGGCCTCCATCAACAGTAGACTTTGATACACTGCAAATATGGCCAGCTAAAGGAAACATTTTTGCTATTTTGACATGCCAAAATGATGAAAAGAACTCATTTGTGATCACCGAAACGTGGCGTGCATAGGGATCTGTATGCTGTCATTATGTGTGCAAGCGTAGAGCTGCTTCCACGTCGTCTATATGTTGAAATGTAACATCATGTGATGCTTATTTTTGACGCACCAAATGTTCCAACATGTATCCTTGAAATAAACCCTGAACATGAAACTGACAATTGGAGAAGTGAATCAGGATATCAATGCAAAGCAACAAAAGAAAACAATGCAAGATAGTCTAGAGAATTTCCTAGGTGTGGATAAAGAAGACATAAATTCATTAAAATCTGCTAAAAGTTAGTTTTTGGTCCCACTGAACACACATATAAAGACTGGGTAAAATCTGATTCAGTGCAGCAGCATGTTTCCTGAACTCTGTGTGAACTGACACGTTATTAGAAATGATACAACTCTGTAGTGTCACTGTGTTCACACGTATTGACTCACTGCACACGCATCCATCATTTGGACTTCTTCTCTTTTCAGGCAAGGATTAAGAAGATTATGCAGACGGATGAAGAAATAGGAAAAGTGGCGGCAGCAGTACCTGTTATTATTTGTATCCTTCCTCACGAAAATATTCAGTTTGCAAATTCCACAGGTTTTTGCAGTTTTTGAATGATTGACTGCAAAAATCAACAATAGAAGACGGTGAAATAGAAGATGAATTAATAATGAAAGAAAAAGTGATTAGGGCTATATTGTTTTAGGACTGACATTGTGACATGTGCAGGAGTCACATTGCAGGAAAGTGAAATAAAGCAAATAGACTCACACATATCTTGCTACAACTTCTTTTGCTGTCTGATCATACAAGAGGCTGACTTGATTTGATTTAAGCGTTTTTGGATGTGCAGTTTTCTTTTTAACTTCCTTTACAAGACAGAATTTTTTTAACATGTCGGCATAATGTGCACGGCAAAGTGAGCGAGGAGCGGGAGAGAAACGCTGAAAGGGGGAAGATTTGTTTGCAAAAAGAAACACGTCAGTTATACAAAAGCAGTTACTCTCTAAGCAGCATCTTGCAATTGTTCCCACGCCATGAGGCAACTCAGATATTTTGTTAATCATTTAAATCGGCACCGACATAGCTCTGTATGACGAGTGCAAAGCCAGATCTAAACGCCATCGGAGGGAAAACATCTATTTCAGATGCCTTTGCCAGTGTTACACCGTATGAGAAAGGTTCCAGATGGTTTGCACTGAAAACAAATGTCTCCAAGTTAAAATTAGGTTTGATATTCAAGGCTGATCCCCTCCCCTTCTTTGTAAAGAGTTATTCAAGTCATCTGGTGGAAAATTCCTGCATTTTCACAATATATATCACAGACAAACAAAATAATGCAATGTCAGTTTTTTTCCCCAATATTGTGCAGCTCTGTTCAATATTGAATACAACTGTTATGAGTTTGCCTAAGCAGAAGGCAGTGGCATTTTTTTTACATCACTGATATTTATTGTAATGACTGCTGTGTGATCAGCCTGTTGTCTTGAACCCAGGCAAACTGTTTATGTTTTCAATTCTCATAATTAAATCTGATGAGGCTTTGTGCTATAACCAGGCTATGTCAGTGAGTTTGTTTTATTTAAGTAATGGGCACAGAAGCTGCTGCTGCGTTATTTCCTTAACCGAGACGTCAGCGAGAGCCCTGGAGCTTTTTTTGGAATCATTGCTTACAAAGGCTTGTCAAGTCACCCAATCTAGGAACGCAAAGACAATGACGACGTCACATCTGTAAGTATTCTGTGTTTGTCTGCATTAATAAGCCTGGTGTGCTGGAGTTCCATTTCATGGGAGACTTCCTCTGCGTAATTCATTCTGACTGACGTGCCGCAGATGTGAACTCAGGCAACGGAATAATAATAATAGGAAATCATATATAAAGTTGTAATTTGATTTTGGATGCATGCAGCTGAAAAGGGTGTTATATCTTCATTTCCTTTGGATTTAGAAGAAGACACTTTAATGCACCTTATTACATAGAATGATATAGTGGATTGTGGGAGTACCTGCTATGCTCGAGTTATCCCGACAGCGCTGCCGAGCGGATTTGCAACACATTGCCAAATCCCTTGTATCTGAAAGTATTTCTGAGCATGAGTAAGACGTGGCTGCCAAGAGAATCTTATAGTGTGACTCAGATTGTACACGTTGTTGAAATGAATATATAACACCATTTATCTCACTCTGTCTGTTTCGCATTATGTTGAGTTTTTACTCCGCTCTGAGTGCCGGGAAGGCAGGCAATGACTGAAAAGCGTGACTGTGTGTTTACAGAAAGCAATGCATTGAGCTGGAGCAACAGTTTGATTTCTTAAAAGACCTGGTGGCGACGGTGCCGGACATGCAGGGCGAGGGGGAGGAGAACCACACCGAGGGGGGAGGAGAAAAAGTCCCACGCAGGTATCGGTCACGCCAAGACACACAAATAAGTTTGTATTGCTCAGTGACTGTCAATTAAGGAGTCACGACTTGTTTTTTTTTTTTTACACAAGCTCAACAGTAGGAGGATTATTAGAGATACATTGCAAAGAGTCAGCTACTTTTGACTCACTTGCTAAGGAAATATCTAATCAGTCATCTCTGATAAATGGTTACACGCAACCGCATTGGTTTAGGGTGGAAATCAGTGATTCATAACTAACAGAACGACACTCTTTATATGGACATGGGGTTGCTTTTCTTTTCATTTTCTCCAAACAGATACTGCTCTAAATCGAAACTGACTGCACCGATGTGTTTGTTACCCTTGCAGGGTTACCTCATTACTGTTTCCATTTTGTTTTGTGATTATAGATTAACTACAAAAAAAACAAAAACAGAAAATTAAAGAGCAGGCACTTTTTTTTTTCTTCTTTCCCCCAGCTCCACACAGCGAGAATTAATTATTGAGGAATTGTAGAGGAGAAAAAGCAGTATTGACTGTCAAATCAAACACTGGCACCGCAGCTAATTTGTAGCAGAGAGCTTGGCAGAGAATTACACATAAATTAAATGAGTAAGAAGTCTTCTTTTCGCTAGAAGTGTGGCTGATTTGATTCTGATTCAATTTAAAGTGGGTGTTAGCTCCTAATATTTAGACAATTTGTGTCAGCTGTTGGGATGAGGCATGTGGAGTCACAGCGTCTGAAAATATAAACGGCTCAATTTCCACCAATAGTATCGGTCAAACTCCTCCCTTGGAGTTATCTTAACTTTGCACGGGGACTCATTTCCAGAAGATTTATGCTGCAGAATAACTTTCTAACTTTTAATTTGTTTACGAGCTCCTGAAATGTGGCTGTGTTTTTTTTTTTTTTGTTGAAAACATCTATCTGAAATGGGCATTAATGCACAAAGTATTGTCCCAAAAAAGCCTATGGGACTGTCTTGTTTTATTTATCGTCTAGAACAACTCCCTTCAAAAACTTGACGATGGTGGAGAAGCAGCGTTTGTTTTTAAAGATGAAACAGCATTTCACTCGTCATTTTATATATAAATTTTTTTGTTTTCTTCCTCAGGGGTCGAAAACCAGGATCCGGTCGCAAGAACGGAGGGGCTGGCTCCAAAGGCAAGGACAAGAAGTTGTCTGGAACAGAGTCGGAGCAAGAGGTGGGAGACGATTTGCATGCGGAAGCCTTTATCTGTCGGCAGAGATGATTTATTGTGTTTATTTGAGGTGAGAGGGCTCACCGTTGTTTTCCTCACGACGGCTACAGGACGACTCGGAAGACAGCGAGACAGACGGGGACGAGGAGGACGGCTCTCAGTCAAGCACAAATCTGCAGGCTGCATCCAGGTTCCACAGGTACGGAAACAGACCATCTGTGTTGAGACACTGTTTGACCAGACTTGATCTAAATCCACATGAGACAGATTACACTTCACAGCTGGTAGCACAATGTATTTGTAATTATCCTCTCAGGCTGTAAAATCAGGGAGAGGGAGGGTTGGTGTTTGGTACTTGCACATATTGCTGTGAAAACCATGCGTCTGCTATACAAACCCTCCTTTGTATAGATTTTTAAATCGTTTTTATAACACAAGAGGCAGGAGAACATAGAATTCACCGGTTTATCTGTCAAAACAGAACTAGGTATTATGTAGTTTTCACTTTATCGTGACAGTAGGTGTGGTCGAGTGCACCTTCGGGCCCCTTTAAGACAAGAACACTTGAATGCGATGGCAATTTTAACACATAACTCTCAAGATCAGTTTAAAGCTGTCACTGGTGCAGTCTTTGAGAAAATAAAAACACTCGTACTCTCACTTCGGATCATTTTTCAACCCACTCTCTTTTTATATCGTGCTTTCTGTAAATGTTCTGTCATTTAAGAATAAAGGCAATAATCAAAATCAAATCCCAGAGCTATGTGAGTTGAAGAACAACACATTTTATTGATTTATTCTTCATCTGTTAGACAATGTGAAAAAAGAAGGAGTTATTTTTTCTATTGAGAGTTATAGGGTCTAACTTTAACAGCAAATACTGTCACGTTTACATGACGGATAAGTCCTTACCTCACTCTGCTCGCATAAAGTACAAAAGCTGTGCAATTCTGCTGGATGACTTGACGGCCAGTGACAGGAAGGGGGCGCTGTTTTTCCACTAGAAACAATGAGAAAAGCTTTGCAGAGTCTTGAATTCACTGATTCAATGCAGGTTTAAGTATATGGTTCACCTTCCGCTGTGGGAGGTGGTGCACACTCGGTTTGACAGTGATTATGACGTTTACATTTAAAAGGTAGCGCTCTAAAAATACCCTTAACATCCACTGATGGGTGTAAAAGGCATTTTGTTCTTAAAAAATGACAAAAATTACATTATTTATTAGAACCTGATGATGTGAATACTGACAGAATTGTTGGATTTTAACTGGTGCTCGACCTAATGTGTGACCTGCAGCTCCGTCTAAGAAGTTAACTAGAATCTGAGCTGGACATTATTTCATCAAAATCAATTTAATGTACTTGTTTCATTTAAAAACTCGTTTGTGCCAGTAAATGCTCAAAAACTTGTGCACAACTGAGAAGCCGTGACAAACTAGCCACTTAGGTAAACGGTTTTCTTTTTAATCAGACAATGAGTGTATTTAAGTAGGAGCTGTTTCTACCTTTTTGACATGTTTCGACCGACACTTCAGTCTTCCTCAGAAACGTCACTGACGTCTGTGGTGTCTTTATCAGCTGGTGGTTTCCTGGAGAAGGTGTGACCCGCCAGGCAGTCTGACAGATTGTGAAAACAGCTCCTACTTAAATATACTCATTGTCTGATGAAAAAGAAAACCGTATACCTGTAATCAGAGTAGACAGAATGAAACTTGACAAAAATGTTGAGACTTTTCAGCTAAACTGTGGGCAGCGTTTGGTATCAAACTAATTAAAATGTGAAACGTCCATACTGCCACAATTTGTTTTCTAGTATTGATATCACCATGTTGATCATTCTTCCCCTCATTTTCATCACATAAACAATCCAAAAATTCAGCTTTTGTGTTAATTTCATAATGTTTGTGGCGTCATAAGTGCGCAAGTTCTAACTGTGCTGTTTCCATGACGGTGCAGGATTTTATATTACAAGGAAATATGAGGCCACAGTGCGGAAAAATGTGACAGGAACAATAAACGCAGAGGAACTGCTTGGGGTTCAGAGGGTTAATTTGAATAGACAACACTCCTAACACCTGGTTTCCACCTCTGCCTGTGTCCTCCCCCCTACAGCTCAAACGCGTCCCCCCAGTACATCCACATGGGCAACATAGTCTCGATGGGCAGCATGGCTCCAGCACAGTCCCCCGGCGGCATGGCCTTCGCCCCCCACCCCTCCATGATGAGCATTGCGCCGCCTCCCCCACCCCCCGCGCCGCACAAAAACGAGGATGACGACGATGAAGACTATGACTCTTAGCTCCCTCTACTCTCCCTTCAACCACTCTGTCTCGCTCACTCTTTCTCACACACACACACACACACACACCTACACACACACTCTTAAAACGTTATTTTCCGATTCTTATGTTGTTCTTCCGGCGGCTGCTGTAAGCAGACGAGGGAAAGACTCTTCATCACAGCCCTCGACGACCACCACCGCAAGAGACAGAAAACTTGTTGTACATTAAGTGTTTTAATTTTCTTTTCTTTTTTTTAAGGAAAAAAAAAAAAAGGTTTTATTTTATTGTAGAGGAGAATCCAACGAGGATGTTTTTTAACAAGTCGGTCGTTCAATTTTGACTAGGAAAAAATGGCAGTTGTCACTGTTTTTTGCTACGAGCCCCCCCGCAGAGGCAGGATAGGTGCGGTTTGTTGTTTTTTTTTTCCCCTTTTCGGCACTTTTCTTTCTTCCTCAATCCTCTGTAGTAGATGCGAAGTGAACATATCAGTCGTCGTCATTCAGATCCTCAGGTCGGTTAAAGATAATATTCCATAAGTGGTAGTTAACGCCTTATTCTGGCCTTCGTTGCTCATACAAAAGGCGACTAGCTGAGTTCAGGGCAGCAGTTTGTAGAGTATTTGGACGGCGAAGGGAAACGCTGGCCGCTGAAGTGGTACATTACCGTGTTATCGATTGGCTACGACACACCGCTGTTTAAGATGTGAGCCCCCACTTCCCGGCTTTGTCACCACTTGCTAGTCAGTCCAGTCGTCAGGCTGTAACGTAAACAAGGAAGCAGGTGTATTTTTACTATAGGTTAAGCTAGCCGCTGCTTTTTTGAATTAGTTCCTATTTTTAAGTCACGTTTTTATCAAGAGAACTGTAAACTTCCACAGCCCTGGAGCCAACCGCACATCAGCAGGTTAAGGATTCGCATTGTGTTCATTGTTGTTTTGGACGCCGCCAGAGGTTAGTTGCTTCGGCAGCTGGAGCTTGTATATTATTTTATACCACCGTTAAGTTCCCCCCACCCGAATGGCCCAATCCGAAGTATACTGTGACTCTTGGACCATAACTTTGTTTTTAAAGTTGTTTCTCTCCATTGTCCTCTCTAATTTCAATTCTGGCCACCCCCTCCGATTTTGAGTAAATTTACCTTCAGCATTTGTTTCTCCACCCCCCCCTCTTTTAGATTGTTTTAATTGTTATAAGATGGGGCTCCCGTTTATGTGTCAGTCTTGTAATGAAATGGTTGCGAACAGACAGTTGACACTGTATTGTAAACTTTTAACATTCTTTTTATTTTGTATGGGTGAAATAAAGTTCATATTTCAATTTAAAAAAAAAAAAAAAAAAGGAGCATCTCTTGTTTTGGTTTGTTTGCCGTTTTGGAGATGAAAGCCGGAAATTCTTCCCACATCAAGCAAATCTGCAACGGTGTCTTCTTTAGACAAGGTTCTTTGCTCACTGGCTAGAAAGGCAAAAGAAAAAAAAATCCGCCTGCATCTTTTAGTAAAATATTTCAAAGTGCTTCCCCTTTCATACTTGAGTTTCACAGGCGTGGAGCACATCCTTTGTAGTCCTCGCTCGATGCTGTGCCTCCTTGCCATTTTGATTTCCTTCCTTTCTATGTGTTGCAATACAGAAAAGTCTCCCGTGGATGCAGTTCATGTTGGTTTGCTGGCCAGTGACTCATGCAACCTGAAAGACAAGAGCTGGTATTTATCCGCGGGATTGCAGCCTCCTCCTGGTATTTGAATCAGATAAGTGCAAGACAGTACAGGTTTGTGGGAAAAGATGTTCACAGAAAAGCGATTGTTACCATCAGAGTCACACTGCTTCCCAGAGCAGTCGCCACACTCGGGCCCCGAGTGTGCGTCCAGCCTCTTTCCTCTTCCTCCTGCCTTCTTTCTTCTTTTTTGTCCCATTTTGTCGTGTAGATGCAGCCTCCTCTACAACCCCCCTCCCCTCCCTCCTCAACCCGAACGACCAAGCAACGGGGCAGCAAAAACAACTGCATCCTTCCTGCACAAGCGTTGACTCAGCGGACTGTGAGGAGGGTGGGGTTTTGGTGTATATGTGTGTGTGTGTGGGTGTAGGAGGGAGGCGGGCGAGCGGGTTGGGGGCGTAGAGGTTGACTTTAGGAGGTCGGTGTTCAAACAAACGGCAGCCATGGGGCAGGCAAGGAGGGAGGGGAAGGGGAGCCATCAAAGGGCCAGCAGAAGGAAGCACACTGTTTCCACACAGCAGCCGGCGGGGCCAAAGGTGGCCCTCTGATTCCCATCCCCTCCCACCAAGCCGCTGACTTTTAGAAACATGGGAAATGCGGCGAGAAAAGGAATTCCCTGACCTTTTGGGAGAATTAAAGCCTTTCATTGTGTGGCGACTTGAAAAGCGCATGTTTAAAATGCACCTTGTGTTTCAGGCCTTGATCAGAGGGCACACTGGGAGACAGCTCATTAATATCCTCGCAAATCTGTACTCCAGGCTATTTTTAAATACCTTGTGAGGATTATGTTCCTGCTCTGCTGTGGTAGGTGGTATGTGGGAGATTTTTTAGTAATTTATTTTTTTACATGTATTGAACGCGAAGTAAATATTTCATTTCATACGTATAGAGAAACATAAGTAACCAATTGAGTAGCTGAGACTTGATCAAGAGATCCTTACATGAAAAAAGCGACTGAAAATATTCTAGCACAAGTGAGCGTATTAATTTAAAATCCGCCCTTATCCTGCCTGTAATGCCCTTTTTACAGTTTTAAACTATCAGTTTTTGGTGCAGACTTAAGATATTGTTTAGTTTAGTCTCTGAAAACTGCAAAGTTATTATGTCGTACCTGTATCTACGGGGCAAAATGTACCATATTATCTCTGCCGTTTAGCAAAGTTTAAGATAATCGCACAAAACTGCAATATTTAAGTACAACTACCAGACAGATTTTGGGCTGCACACAGATGTATGGAGACAGTGAATGTATTCCATATGAGATCTAGGAATTGTAATTTTTTATTTTTTATTTTTTTGGGGAAAAACATCGTAACTTAATCATACTTAACGGCCATAGTCTGAGTTAGCTGTTTTATCTAAATGAGCTATTTTCTAGGAAAAAATGCGAGGTGAGAAAATGTCTTATTAGAATAAACCTCATATGTGATACACATGTAGCGTTATGGATTTTTTTTTTTTAATGCTTTTTATGTTTGGTAAATAGTGGAGTCATGCTATCTTGTGTGGGATTGGCTATAATGTTGCCACGAAAATACAAACTAACGACAAATTGAATAATGCAGTATAGAAAATAAAATGAGGCCATTTTTAACTTCCTCTCCATCACTTAACTTTAACTTACCATGTATGTTTATTTTTTATCACATCCAAGCTTTTATGCGTTTTCTTTTCTTTCTTGGCACAAATGGGCTTCCATAGGTCAGTGCCTATAATGAATACAGTATTAATCACAGGAGACTTTTCATATATTCATATATATTATATTAGAAACTGGCCAGTGGTAATTGAGTAGTCCATCTAGTTTAGAAGAGAACCTGGATTTACATTGTTGAGGCAATAGTTTGTACATTTTTATTAACAGAATCTACTCTGCTTTAACTCTAGCGGGTTTTTTTGCAGATGATGAAAGATGATTGTGAAAGTAAGAGCATCGCCCTTGGAATAAAACTTTTAAATTGGCTACACTTGACTTTTTCTGAAGTCGAACAGCAAAGCAGTAAATCTGACCCTACTTCAGTGAAATTTCACCAACAACTCTTCTACCTCAGTCGGGTAAGTAGCCCATCAAACCACACTAAGAACATTAAGCCAGCCAATACGCTCAAGAGTTTTAAATGTGCTGCTTGAAGAAAATCTTTAAACTCCTTTTTTCTTTTTTTTTTCTCTCTCCGCCTTTTATTTTGTTCAAAGTAGCATCAGACAAAAGAAAATCTTCAACAATTTTCTCCTCACAGAAACAGCAGGACTTTGTATGTCCTCATTTATTTGACCGTCCAGACGTTTTTAATGAACTGCTGTCCTTGAGGATTTGTACTGAGTGTGACTAAAGCCTAATATTTCAACTGATTCAGTAGGAAGACACTTCAGTATTGTGTTGTTACATCAGATGGGAGCAAAGAAACAAGCAGGAACAGAGCAGATGGCATTGTTTTAAAGTAATCATGTAGGTTATTAAATGCCATACATTAACATAAAGAATATATGCAGAGTTTGGGGGAAAAAAACACCATTTAAAAATTTAATACTGACATGCAAGACAGTTATGGAAGACAGAAACAAGCCATAACCCAGCTGAGTTCATCTCTTCCTAGAAATGTTGATTTTTATTCGACCTTATGGGGTTATTTGCTCAAGATAATTATCAACAAAATACTCCCACGATTACATTTATAGTACATGATAATGTCTTTTGTTATTGTGTTGGAAAGAATTACTCTTTTGTAGGCGTTTTAGAGCTTTTTCTCTTTCCCAGGTTCATTTGCCACCTGTTAGCACCAACATCAGTTTAGCCATAAAGGGATAAAATAGGTGTCTGGTGTACATTTCAAAATAAAAGCCTGATCATGCTGTATTGTATTGTACAAAACAAAACGTAAGAGTTATAAAATGTGCCTTTCTTCGCAGAATATTATTGAACTACACTATAGATTAATATTATGAAATGGATGTTCTGACGATTTCAACTGAGCAACAGTCTACGGCTGGTAAAAAACAAACAAAAAAAACCTTTTATTTTTATTTGAACACCATCTTTTTCTCTGCATTTTTATACGTGTAGTTATTTCACGCAGACTTGACGCACTGTCAGGGCGCGAGCCTTGCAGCAGCGTCAAGTTAGCAGCGGAAATACCATCAGAAAAACCGGAAAACTATAACTGTAAAATAAAAGTCTCATTAGCTACTGCTAATGCAACCTAAGTAAATAACCAGAGAACCAGTGTATTCTGATTTCACTTAGGGGTTGAAATAAATACATTACTTGTCACACTGATGTAAAATTGTTGCACCTTTGTGTACTTGGAGCTTTGGGAGTGTTATTTAACTGTGCTTTGCTTGACATAATACTTGATTGTTAAAGTTAGTGTGACTTTTAATAATGTTTAATGCGATGGACAACCAAACCTAAAAAAGAAAAAAGTTGATGAGATGGGCAAATCTGAGTTTATCTGATAGTTAAAACAGTGCATAATGTCTACTGAGAGCATTCAAATTAGATAAATTTGTTCAGCTCAGATTGGGTCCAGCTTGTTTGTTGTGAACTATCTCACTTAATGCATATTGGCCACAGTGAAGCACGGAGGTGGAAGTATTATGATATGGAGCTGTGCTAGTGCATAAGGGGATGCCTGAGGAAGATATTGACAGAAAAGATGACTTCCAGTCTACAGAAACTTGATAGAAGAGGAATATTTCAGTATGATATTGATCCTAAGAACATTGCCGTAGTTCTACAAGTTTCTAAAGAAGGAAAAAGTGACAACTATGATCTGTCCAAGAAAGATGCCTGACTCCAATCTGTTATCCAAAACAAAGGTGGACATACAAGTATTGGAAATAATAAAAGATCTGAATCTCAGTAATGAAAAAATACACCTGGCCACAGTAGGAACTCAGTGAAACAAAAGTCAGCACAACTGATAAACTAAAACTAAAACTAAAATTGAACTGTTATTTTTTAATTTTACATAAGTGAAAATTCTCTATTCTGCAACGTTTAAATATTGCAGTTACTGTGAGGTGACACAAATCTGACATTTATTTGATATTGCATTCACTTCTGTCCAACAAACCCGCGTCCGGATTTTATTTTGACAGTCCTCACAGGATGCGTCGTCGTTTCTCACCTCTAACTTGACCACCGCGGTCTGTCATCTGACTCTTTTCCTGTTGGGAGAGAAAAAGTTTTGAAACCCCACCCTCTTTACTGACTGTAAGCACAGACGTAGCAGTGGTTCGAGGACCTGGCGAGTGAGCCCCGAACCGAGGAAGAGAAGCGTGTAAAGAAGTTATGATGGAGGTGTTGCGCTGTTTGGACACCGACTGGAACAACACCGAGCCGGAAGAGGCCACGAGCTAAAAACTCCCAGCAGGAACTTCACGGGATTTTGTTTTCACTGCGTGTTTCTTCCCTCTGGAAAGTAAAGCCAAAGCAGGTTTGGAGAGCTCTTCCTGTTCCACAGCAAATCGGCAGTTCCTAAGTTTTTCTTCTTTTCTTTTTTTTTTTTTTACTGTTATGATAAAGCTCGCCTGTCTGTGCGCTCCTCACATCACCGTGTGCATGGATACTCTGGCGCAATGGGATGCGGGATTTCCTGCGGGAGCGCCGCAAAGTTGCCGTCGGTTATTGGACGTTTGGGCTCAATAATGCGAACTGGTGAGCGCTGAAACTTGTCGTAAAACACTGGTTGGCTGGACTGAATGCTCCTTTCCTGCTATTCTTCTCCGCTTCTCAGCGCTTCCTGCTTGTGGTGGCCACTGCACTTAATGGCTAAAAATACATAAAAACTCAAAATGGACAGCTAAAGAGTTGTGGGAGACTTGATTTTTGGAGAAACTCTGGGATTTTATTTTATTTTTATTTTTTTTATACTCCTCTACTCTTTGAAATCAGAACTCAACAGGTGGCACTTTTTGAATGAGGGAAGAGAGGAGCTCATTTAGCCATAATGAGGTGATTGGAGAGCCTCTTAAATACAGGCCGGTGAAATGATATTGTGCTCAAAGCATGTGTTGGGAAACCACACACCACATCACTTGAGCAGAGAGAAATCCAGCGGAGTCGGCTGCTGTCTTTCTGAGCTTTGACGCGCTCAAACAAAAGCAATCTCTCAGCTGATTCTGTAAATGGAGAGGCTTTGGGTAGGACGTGGAGACGAATGAAAGACACCTGGCGTTCAGTCGTCTTTGAATCCTCGCACTTGTTGGTCCAACTTTTGAATACATTTCATTGGTCCCTGATGAGCCAACAAGACAGACAGGAAAGGGAGCGAGGCGCAATAAAGTACTCCTTTGTACTTTATTTTCAAACCCTTGGGGTGCAAAATCAGATCCAGTCAAAACATCTGCTTGAGGCTCCATGGAGCCACTGAAGAACATATTCAGTCGTGGCCCGCTGTCGAACTGGAAAAATTTGGAGCAATCGCAAAAAGGGAACTTCACCAACCCTGTGTGGACGGCCCTATTCGACTACGAGGCGTCCTGTAAGGATGAGCTCACCTTGCGTAAAGGCGACCTGGTGGAGGTCCTCTCTCTGGACTCTGAGATATCAGGGGATGAGGGCTGGTGGGCGGGGAAGGTCAACAACAAGGTGGGCATCTTCCCGTCCAACTACGGCTCCTTCAAGCCGAGTGGATACGGGAAGCTTCCGGGCAGCGGCGTGGTCGGCGAGCTCAGCCCGGCCGTGGTGGGCGAGTTCGAACCCGAGGCGGTGGATTTCCGAGAGCTCAGCCTGGAGGAGGTCATCGGGGTCGGCGGTTTCGGGAAGGTGTATCGCGGTACATGGAGAGGCGGGCTGGTGGCGGTGAAGGCCGCTCGGCAAGACCCCGATGAGGACATCAGCGTGACGGCGCAGAACGTGAGGCAGGAGGCCCGTTTGTTCGCCATGCTCACCCACCCCAACATCATCGCCCTCAAAGGCGTCTGCCTGCAGGAGCCCAACCTGTGCCTCATCATGGAGTACGCCTCGGGTGGGCCGCTGAGCCGGGCGCTGGCGGGCCGTCGCATCCCGCCGCACGTCCTGGTCAACTGGGCCGTGCAGATAGCCAGAGGGATGTTGTACCTGCACAGTGAGGCCATCGTCCCCGTCATCCACCGGGATCTCAAGTCCAACAACAGTAAGTCATTCATCCATTACAGTCAGTCAACTCCTACTCTGTCTGGCAGGGTTAGACTGATGAACTAAAGGGTAGGGGTATGTTTACTGGGCCTTCTTTGAGGGGAAAGACCCCAAAACAGTAAAGGAACTTGGTGTACTAGTGTATACAGCCATATTTAGATCAACAACAACCTCTCTAACTTTTGAAACATCTCTCCACTTATAATCTGTACCAGAACTAGCTCATAAAATCTCAAACTTATGCAGATTAATCACTCAAGATCAACACAAAGCATTTCGAATAAGATCTGTGGTATGACAACACATCCAGCTCCGTCATGTGACTCCCAGGCTGTCCAAGGCTACAGAGGCTGCAAGGCCTGCAAAGTGTGTGTTGATAGGACAAAATGCTGTTCTATAGCAAAGGCCTGGAATTCAAGTGGAAGCATTCCATCTCAGCACCAGCACACTTTGGACTTTGATGCAGCGGGATAGGTCTTGCGTCAGTGTTTCGGGCCCCACGCGGTGGACACGTATGCTTTTGGACCTTGTCATTAAAGTGACACTGCAGAGAGATGCGATAAAGCTTTACATCTTAGTTTTTGTGTTGAAAGCAGACAAAAGTTCCTCTCTCGGCTCTAACGGGGCTTTTTACCCTAAACACAGAGCCACCTGAATTTTTCCAGCAGCCTCCTCTCTGTTATTATCATTCTTGCGATGCAGCATATAATCCCTGTCAGCTCTGCGGCCCAGAAAAACCTTCCCCCCTTGCTCATCCTGTCTGCTGCGGGTCCCGATCGCCAAACTACACCAAAATAGAAGAAGATCGTGTTTGCTCCCTGTTTAACTAGGAATGACTGACACCGCAAAACATCAGTGCAGCAGGGAAAGAGAGAGAGAGAGAGAATATGGCCTTGGCTAGGAGCGCTACAAGATTAACTCCCTTGATTCAAGGTTTGTTTATAGCACAGGACCCTTATTCAGCACATCATAAGAATATTTTTCTCCAAGACTCCTCAACATCTTTTTGTACTTTTGTTTCTGTCAGTTTGGCTTGTCCCCTCTCTTCCACCTTTCATACTCTGTTTCAACCCCCTCCTTCGCTTATCTTCACCCCTGTGTCAGGTTCTTTCCCAGCTGGAAGCGCGTCTCCCCGCAGCACAAAAGAAAAGAGGAGTTATGTTAATATAGTGTTTGTATATGAGGCAGGCCAAAGCGAACACAATCCCTCTCTCTGTGCGCTGGGGAGATCGTATCGCTCTCCTGCCTCCTCCTGCCTCTTGTTTTTTTTAATTCGTCTCTGAATCTCTGGTCCCCGGCTTGCCTCTACATGTCTCCATACGGCCGTAACCCTGTTGTGCCGCGGAGCAATATCCTGTTGTGGTGGTGGAAGGAGGGGAAGGGGAAGGAGGGGAGGCGAGGGGAAAGAGGTAGTTTTGGGAGGAGGGGAGAGGGGGGTGGGGATTCCAAAAACTGTCGGCTTGACAGTAACGCTGGAAGTTGACAGGTTTAACACACAGGTGCACCAGCATCTCGACATAAAGAGCATCTTTTAAAGGAAAAAAAAAAACCTCTGCACTCTTTAATAAAATCAGATAGTGTGTCAGTTTCTTTGACGGTACAAAATGTACTAAAGCTTCGATGTTAAAACTCAGATTGCCGTGTCAGTTCCTCAGAATAGTGGCGCAAGTTCTTCTTTCGAGAGCTGCCATTTTGCATCGGCGCTCTGCAGCCGTACAGAGAGGAATCTGTCAAAAAAAAAAAAAAAAGAAGGAGGCAGAAAACCCTATTTTCATCTGTAGCCACAAGTGCACCATAATGCAGCGGGGCAGCCAGTTCGAAGAGATGGAAGCAGTCGAGGTGATTCGAGGACAGAATAATCCTGAGTGTCAAAATATATATATATATAAAAAAAAATGTATCGGCCAAACCAAAATACCAGGTGAGGAAAAATGACCAGCACATTAAAAAGAAGATTACGTTTGATAATTAGAGCCATCTGTTACAGTGATGGATTAAGGTGAATAGTCATTACCCCTGAAGGGCTTGTAAACAACGGCCAAGAGTTGCTGTTGTAGCTAATGACCAAGCAGAAGATGCTGATTAAACAGGAGCGTTGAAGAAAGTGCATAGCGGGGCGCTTGGGTCCGAGCCAGAGGCCATAACTGGAATTCCATCAAATGCAAATACAGAAGAGAGAGAGAGCGGCTCTTTCTCTTGCTGTTGTGTCTGTTTGTGCGGGGGTGAGGGAGGATTTTTCACACCTTTTTTTTTTTCTTGAGCAGATTTGTGTTTTAGTATCTTATGATTCATCTAAATGAGGTTGCTTGGCTTTTCTGCAGGAATCATTGAATGCCTAATAAGACGGTGTCAGAGGTTCCAAGCCTCAGACTTTGAACTGTGACCCACATTAACTTTTTTTTTTTTTTTTTAGCTACTTCTTATCTACAAACAAGGACACGTCTTTGCCTCGCACCTCGGCTTGCTGCACCAAGCTACCAAAGCAAACATCCACTAGGGAAAAGTGCACCGCTACCAACAGTTTCCGGGTTAGATAGCGGCTTTAAAATTTACCTAGCGTCCAGATTCTTTGGTTTAAATTGTGTTATTCCTGCATGCCAGTAATAACAAATGCTATCTCTTGATGGAAGCGAAAGTTTGCTTACTTGGTGGCTTTGTCCTTGGATTCTCAACTGCAAACATGTCCAGTCATTTCAGAAACTTCTCCTTTGCTTTGTTTCTCCACCAAAAACAAATGGACTTACGTTGGACTTTAAAGGTGCAGCAGGCTTTTTGTTGTTGTTGTTGGCGAATGTTGGTCATTTGATGTTGTGTTTTTAGTCATTTGGGTATCCGCTTCTCTTTTAGCTCTATTTTGGTCTTTTGTTGCTCGCTCTCAGGTGTTAGAAACTTAACAGATGATGTATATTGGTTTTTTTGTTTTGTTTTGATGATTAACCCTTTCAACACTATAGCAGGGTAGACGGGGAGAAAGCCACAGACCAGTATATGGCGACTTTCTGTTACTTTCATTTTGATTGTCTATCAGTGGGGATCTCCATATTTGAACAAGCGATTCAGTCAGGAAATAAATTATGCAAATAATAATAATACTTGCATACAGGGTTCTCGCCAGCGTCATAACAGAGTAACGGCCCGTTACGCTGCAATTAGTGCCGATATCGGCATATATCCCGAGGAATTCAAGCCAAAGTTACTTAGCGTTGAAAGGGTTAAAGTGGTGAGAGTTAACCAAAACAGTGCACTTGTGGGCCCGCAAACCAAAACAATGAGCCGAAAGATGCTAAAATGCTACGTGTAAAGCTGTGAGGAAATGCGGGTAATAATGTGTGATCATCATCACTACAAGTGGCCACTTTGCACGTATTAACTTGCTCTATTGTTTATGTAAAAATATTGGATCAACGCAACTTTTTTCCACCAGCGCGACACGTTGCTTTCGCTTTGGAAGATCTCGCTATCACCAGCCGCCCTCGCTCGGGCCAACTGTCGTCCTTACGCTGTCAGTTATCTGCACAAAGCCTTCATAGACCAGCTATAGGCATCACCACACGCCATAAAACTGTGCAGAGGCTTTAGTTGGAACTGGTGGGGGAAAGTGCCAAGCTAAGCACTTGCTGGGCTGGAACTCACAGGCCTCTTTTTCAGGAAGAAGCCACAGTTAGATCTTGGATCAACATGTCTTTTTTTTTTTTTTTTTTTTTTTTCTCCACGAATGGACAAACATCTGATACATCTCTGTACCAGCATGTTTTCATTCAGGGCCCCTACACTGCAGTTGCACTCATAACATCCCCTGTGTGTGTGTGTGTGTGTGTTAGAGTGTATACGCTGGGCGGCGGGCTGGGCGTGTGATGTTTGCATGCGTGTGGTGAACTGCCCTTCACTGCACTTAGACATCACAGTTCCTCTGTTCGGCAACAGGGATTATGAGGGGCAATTTAAACATTTTTAGCCATTTTTCTCGGATATATTTAGTGGAGGGGACGAGGGAATTCGAAAGTCGGTAAAGTTCGAGCGTGCACCTGCATTTTGTTAAAGCCGCCGTCAGGCAATGAGGTTGCGGAAGCTGCCCTAGAGAGAGGAAGAATATAATAAAAATACTATCTACAGATGTAAAATCAGCAGCGAGGACTGTCAGTTTGCCGGTCAAATATTTATCCACGTGTTCAGCAGAAGAGAAGCCTTGTCATCTTCTTCATAACAGAATATAGCAACTTTTGTGGAACAGATGGAGATACTTCTCGTCCTGTTCTGAGCGCGTCAGGCCGGAATCACATCACTTCAGCTGATAAAAGTTAGAAAGCCATATCTGTAGTGTTTGCCACATAGATAAACTTGGCTGTGGCTCAAACCAGGGAATCCTAATATGGGGTAAAGAGCGGAGGCAGAGTGGAGAAGAAGGTGGAACAAGAGGGCTAATTATGACGGCCTGACAGACCTGTCAGTAAAAGCAATCAGACCGTGAAATCTATCGCTTGATAAGCCTTAATAGTCTTTTAATAGTCTGCTTTAGGAATCGCTGTTGAAGAAAGGAACTTGTGGTCTTGAGAAAAAAGGTAGTGAAGGCAGCATTTCAGAATCAGACACTCAGGCTTAAAGGTAGAAGCTGTGATTTCTGGTGACAGATTAGTCGGATTTTGGTAAGACGCTCAGTGGTGCAAATGTTTACAGGAATGGCTCCGTAATCGGCCTTTTTAGCCTTTCTGTTTTCATGTCGGATCTGACAGTTTGGCCTCGACTCCGTGTAACTTCTTTGAGCATGTAGGAAGTAGAACCATTGAGGGTGTTACGTTAGCCTATACGGTGAATGTTACGTTGTTGAGAAACCGGCACTACTCGACGAGGACCTCAAGAGGCCTGAAAAAATAGCGCGTGTTTTTCTCTTGAATTTAACCATTTGGCGTTGTTTCCTCCAAGTTTAACCAATCGGCCCTCGAAAACAGCCCTAAAGGAGCTTCTGCGGGGGTAGTTCTTGCGGTCGGAACCCACACAAAAGTTCTGGTAGCCCTGAAAAGGCTTGCAAATGGCAAGTGGTGTGCATGTTTTGATAGTTTAAAAGTGCCAGATTTACCGTCCTTCTCGCTTCATGTGCATGCTTGTGCACAGGATACGCTAAAATAATGTTGTGGATCAATCCGAATGTTTTATTTTTACAGTGCGAACCCAGAGTAAACTTAATAGAAATCTGTAGAAGAATTCTGTAATGCCAGAGATGGCGGTTGTATGATATACGGTCCACCCTTCCCATCTAAAAAGCCAATCGTCTCCTTTGTACCAGCCTTGACTGGTCATTCTACACATGTCGCTTTCATGTGCCGAGGAACATTGAAATTACAGTTATGGCTCTGGAACCATTCCTGTACAATGGAGGTGTTACAATGATGGTGACTAAGTGGTGAGGCTTGCCTATAAGGACTAAGATTGGATTAGAATTGCATACTCCGCCTTTGAACATTTAGCCGTTAAGGCGTTTCAGACTACAGTGATGTACAGTTTAAGACTAATAGCAAATGCAGGAACATGCTCACACCGTAGTTAGTGCAGTCTGGATGCAAACTTCATGTGAAAAGCATGTGTGATTGTGTAATACTGTATGCACGGTGTCACTGCTGCTATCATCCTTAAATGGATTTCTTCACACCGTGTCATAATAAGTCAGCTGCATGTAGTAACTGACAACAACACAAGAGAGGGTCGACTTCATGATCCATGCGGTGTTTTACTGATTTCCACTGTGTAACCTCTGTGTAAAAGTTCATTCCTGACGTTTGCAAAGTATGTGAATGGCTGACTTATGCGCAAACTAGTCCTGAGACTATAAAGGACCCTTAGTTGTCATGTAGTGACTGAATTATGGGCCTTTTTATAGGGTTGAACAAGTAATTGACTTCAAATTGAAATCATAATTCGGAACACCGCAGTTTGCAAATTATGGCGGAGACTTTGGATGTTTGTTATGCAGCCCGTCTGACGCAGGTCGATGGTTTTACAAATTCCTCCTTGTGTCATGCCTCTGATGGTATCTCGTGGTGATGCTTCATCACACGTCTTCTAAGTATCTAAGTGGAATATCTTTTGGATTTTTCACTGTTGCTCAGACAAAACGGCTTTTGAAGACGCTCCTTTGGTCTTTGGGAATAATATAGTTAGATCAAACAATTATTGAAATCAACAATCAAAATATATTTTAAAAAAATAGTGTAAGTCCTTGTTTGTTACTCTGCTGATACACTCACATTTATAATTTTCTTAAGAACTCAGTAATTTCAATTAAAACGTCACACAGATTCCCCTCTTTGATGTTGTCTCTGCCTCGCTGCTTGATCACACTCGGCTCAGCTGAGCTACACATGATACTTACATAAAGAGAGGGAAGCTTTAACAGGATGTGCAACAGAAGTGAGTACACCCCCGTGTAACATCACTTTAGTGTCAAGTGATTGAACATTGTTTGACATTACAATAGTGAAATTACTGTAAGTGGAACAGCTAAGTATTTACTTTCACAGTTTGAGATGAGCAATTTTGATTTACTTCAATGAAAATACCTCTAAGTAGTGAAGTCAGTACACCTTTTCATTAATGAGATTCAAGTGTTTGTTTTTTTTCTTCTGTACTTCTTATGTCCAGCTATGTTTTGCTGATGGACCCAATCCTCGTTGCTGTGGAGGATACCAAACTTCTTTTAGGTTTTCACTTCTTTTTGTGTGATTTTGCTCAGAGTCGTTCTCAGGCTGGATTATTCCTCTTTTGCAGAGTTTCTCAGGGTGATAGAAATGTCATCTCCCCAACAAATTTTGCACTCATGCAGCCCCACGGCATCACACTCCGCCCTCTGTGCTTCACTGTCAGGACTATGCATTCACTGTGGTTGTCTCATATTAGTCTCATTCACCAGGCTTCCTTTCCTGTTATTCAGGAAAGTTTTTTTTTGCCAAAACATTGCTGAATAACAGGAAAGGAAGCCTGATGAATATTAAGGGCACATTCTTTAACAGGATGAGGCTAAGATACGTTGTTTGGGCCAGATTGACCCTATCTTAGCCAAACAAACGTACCTTGAATGTGCCCTTAATATTCACCAGGCTTCTTTTCTTTTTGTTCGGCAAGTTTTTTTTTGCCAAAACACAAGCCATATTTTTTATTTGAATGCCATCAATATAGATCACGCACTGTCCTTTACACTATTACAGCTGTCACAGAAGCTCCAATTTCATTTGATAACCCCTGTGCCAAATCTAAAGTATTTGCTGGCCTGTTTTTTAGATGATGCAAGTAGGGCGCTGGCCGTGGTGTCATTTTAGAAAAGGAGCCACATTAGAGAGCTGGATGTCATTGCCACTGTCACTGGACAACTGAACTATGGCTTATTCTTTACCTCCTGATTACTGCTGCAGCTGTGTTTACACTAATTTGTAGTTGGTCACCGATCTTCTTGTATCCTTTTCCATCATTGTGAGGTCAGATTTTTAAACATTCTGTCAGTTATTGTCCATGTGAAGCCGTGATGCAGATAGACAGCCCATGAGTCCCACAACTCAAAACGTTGTGGTGTCCACAGGTCATTTTATAACCATGTTTAAGCAGTTAGATCAACTAGAAATCACATAAAGAAATACTGTCCCTGTCAACTTAGAAATAAGGGGTGTACTCACTTATGTATTGAAGATGGTGATTTTTGGTGGGAAAAAGTACTAAGGTGGGGCATCAGCTGCTTCTGACAGATGCTAGACCGAAAAATTGCACAATTTGCCATTCAATAATATGTTATTACACATTTCACACACGCAATTTAATTCATTTGATAATCCCACCGACTTCACGCCTGTCTCTTCAACTTGCTGGTTATGCTGCTCACTTCCCTGTTTGTAATGTCGTAATGCTCACTTTGCGTAGCTGTGTTTTTGCCGTGCCACGCAGACCCAATTTCACCGCTTCCTCTCGGTGACCCCTGCTGATTCCATGCCTGGTAAATCCCTTCAGAAAGATGCTTGAGGTCCTGAAAGCCTTCTCAGCGGGGGGCCTGTTTCACAAAAGCGATTTGGGAGCGCTACTTACATGCAGATTGCAAACGGCACAAGAGTCACGTTTCACTATGAGAGAAAATGATCTGATGATGTACCTTTAAAGAATCGGAATCCAGGCAGTTTTTGATCGTATAGAAGTTTGCCATTTTTTCCCCCTGTAGAACTACTCCATTCTAAATCTGAGATTATTATTACCAGCAGTTTGGTGTGTAACGATATCTTGCAGCTGGTGGACTCCGAGGCATTTAATCTGAAATTTATCTTCAAAAGACAGGCTTTGGAATTTGTGCAGAGGAATATAATCCATATAATTTAAAATGACTACAGAAGCTCTCTCCTTTACACACTTGTGCCAACTACAAGCAAATGACGACAAAAGTACTTGGCAAACCGGGGCAACAGACAGTCAGCCCCACTTCAAATTCGTGCCATCCGCTTTCGTTGCCAAAGGGTTTGGCCATGCGTGTTGTTTTGCAATTAAAAACGGCATACATAAAAAAAAAAAAAAAAGGACTGGGCAGTTAACATGAGGATGAATAGCCACCATGGAGGAGGAAAAAACAAAAAAAAAGTATTTGCCTGTATATAAAATCAACACTTGAGATGCAGGGAAGAAGGCGATTCAGCTTTAATTCTGCTTTAAACAGCAAAGAAAGATAAATAAAAATGAGGAACTTGTGTATTAGCAGGTGCATTTTTAAAAAAAAGGTCAGGTCAGTAACATACATTAAACTATACATCCTGGATTCTGAAATAAATCACCCAGCAAGTGTCTGTCTTCAAAGTTTATTGAATAACTCAGCTAACTTTTTTAATCCGCCTCACCAAGACGAGCAAATTTATGCACATGCTAAGTGTTTCTATTCAGCAGAAGGCGTAACCTCAGAAGTCGAGAGTGCTGCAGAAAGTGCATCGTCATGAAGTAACCCATCCATAAACATGGCTGCGTCTTCAGCGCCGACTTGCTGACTGGCATATCCAAGGGGCGCCTGGGGTGTCCTGACAGGGAGTTGAGGAGGGGGGTCACCTGGGGTAGAGCTCAGCTGCATCGCTGCTGGCTCAGGCTGTGTGTCAGTGGGCGATAAGGCGGAGGGGAGTTTACTAGCCCAACTTTATGTGCAGCTTTGTCAGCCACCTGTCTGTTTTGTTCCCCTTCTGTTTGTATTCGGTCATATGGAAAAGAGAGTGACGCTTTTTTGACAGGTGATATATGGAGATTTTAAAGATTCATCCAAGTGTGGACAGAAGTCGGCTGTAGCGTTGTCGAGGCCGGTACTGATGAGAGTGTTTTTCAGATCGAAGCATCCAGAAGAGGATTTTTTTTTTTTGCATTTCCTCAAGTTGAGGTTCAAAGTGCAGTGAATCTACGCCGTGTCGAGCTGTTTACAGACGTTCAGTGACCTACTTTTTTCCTGGCATTAAGATAAGAAGATTGATATCGACATTATGTGTAAAGTACAGTTCTCGAGCCAAGATGCAATTAGCGTAGCTTAGCATAAACACTGGAAGCAGGGGGAAACTGCTAGCCTCTTTCTGTCAAAGACAAAAAAATCACATCTACCAACAAGTCACCAATTCACACATTATAATGTCTATATGTGTGCACCACAATAACATGTAGAGTTGAGTTTTAGGCCCCTTCAAAACTTGGCTTGTGTTAGATCCAGTTTAACATTAACAGCAGTTTTGACACTCCAGAGGTAAAGCGTGTTTATTATTACACAGCGACAGACCAAAGTTTTCTAGTTAAGAGCCTGCTGGGTGCCACGGAGACCCCGATTAGATGGACATTTAAGGGAAATAACAGCCATCAGCGAAAAAGCAATTAGCGATAAGGAGAACCTGTGTAGAACAGGACAGGCGTCGCAAACAAACACTTTACGGTGCACAGTTCACGTTTTGTCGAGCCGAATCTCTGACAGATCTGCGACCGCGGGATCTGCCGCCGATGGTGGAGCTGAAGCAGCTGTGCGCGCCGCGGGAAGCGTCCTGGCTTAGACATCCCCATCCGGAACGCCATCGTATCCCCGTGCACATGATCCTCCTGTCTAAAATCAGCGCGCCACGTTATTCATCACATAGGCGGCAGTGAAGACTCTTGCAGTGTTCGAAACGCAGTCGGGCGTGAAAGCTAGCTCTATAGATTGGGAAGGAGTAGAGCCGACTCCCTGACAGGCTGGAGTTTGTGCAGCATCCACAAATAATAATTCATCATGATGCAATATTAGGAAATGAAGGGTAATTAGAAAATGTGACCAACTTTCTAAATCAAAACTCGCTACCTTCTACTCCAGCTTTGTGCATCAAGGCAGAGACGATTCCTTTATGTGACAAAATGCCTACTTTTAATTAGAATTCCTACCTTTATGGCTCAATATGGAACCAACTCTTGTTATGAGAAACATTATTTATAGATTTAGTGAAAGAATTCAACCTTGAAGTTGCATGACGCAGACTGTGATTGGTTCACTCCATAATAATATGCTGTATTGACCCTGCACAGTGATTTAAAATAACGCTTCTGTGAAAGGCTTTAACTGCATCTGCCAGCGTACATGCCATTGTTCTGTCTTCATAGCTCGACCAAACCAGGTACAGACTCAGTTGGTTTCAACGTATTCCGTCTTTTCTGGGTTGCCGCCACTGTTGATTGAAGTACACAAGGAAACTCTTTGCATTTCCACAGAAACTCCACCGCTAACTAGTGTTTTGGCTGTATAATTGCAGAGCGATGCAGACACACAAATGCACAACATACTCTTCTCTCAGAGCCTATACTTGAAATAACACAGTTTGAATTGTATGTCATTGTATTCGGCCGCCAAGTCAATTTCGATGTTTTTTTCCAAATGCTTTAGGTGCAAACTTTGAGGAATCTTTTAGAAATCTTTTCTGCTTTAGGCAGTTATGATGATAATGTCCTCTTTTGTGTTTCCACGACAGAAAAGCCAAACTTCTATTACATCTCAGGCTATTTTGAAGCGACTTGGTTGGGATTTCCATACAGTCGGTCGGTGTAGTGATGAAAGGAGAATGCGGACATCTATATCTGCACAACCGGTGTCTTCACATACAGCATGCACTATGTACTGCGGGTGCAAAATGAGATGTTCCCGCACAATGGCTGCACACCCACGCTTAGTCATGAAAGCCGCACAATGTGTGTGTGTGCTGTTGTCCAAGCAGGGCGAGTGAGGGGGCCGGACAACAGGACTGCAGGGGGAGGAGGGTTAAAAGAAAGGAAAAAAGAAAAGCAGACATTGGAAGGTCAGAACGCACAGGAAGTGGAGAGGTTTTCCAGAGCTCAGCCAGAGTGAAATCAGTTGTTTTTTTCCTTCTTCCCTCTTCTCCAGTCTGAAACCTCAGTCTCTGCTTTCTCACCACACAGATCACAAGACAGTTCCCATGCAAATGAGAAAAAAGAAAAACTCGCATATCTGTTTGTGGAAGGGAAAATGTTTACGAGGCTGGAGAAAAATGTTTACGAGGGCGGCATACAGTTGTGTTCCAGTTTTTTTTTGATTTTGTTTTCGGTATTTTAATACAGGATTTTTCTATAAATACATACCGCATGCAAACATCAGATTTCTGTGAGGAATCTTATTTTGGTTTATTTCCCATGTTGCCTGGAGCATCTACACAGTCCCACAGCATCAGTCAAGAATTACAAAACTGGAATATTAAATACACAAACAAGTGGTTTTTTTCATGTTAAACCCTCCAAAAAATCCCTTCATAAACACTAAAGATGTATTAGTTAGCATTAGTTACTCCTCAGTGCTGATGGCTAGGCTATGTAATTAACAACACATAATTGGTCAAGATTAAAGGTAACCGTGGTGTTTTATAATTGCAAACAGATTTTTAATCGATCGTCTCTAGTAGAACATAGCACAGTGTATTGTTTTGGACAAACTATTTCTCTACTGAAATAGTGAATAGATGTGACTAAACCTTGTGCATTACCTCATCTTTTGACATGATTTCTGCCTGAGTAGTGTGGAGACAACAACTCCCATGATTCAACGCTTCTTCGTAGTTGGTCCATTGATTGCGAGTCCCCTGGTGACAGAAAATAAATCACTCTGCGTGGTGTAAAAGTGATTTATTTACTCGCCGCATACTGTAAAATCAACGCATTACAGTTTCTTGTGTACCTGGCTGTGTTTGATTGAACACGTTTACCCCCTCAGAGCATCAGCACCCGCCTCCCACCACTACCTTGACCCTACAGTTTCTGGGGTCAACCTAGTAATGACCTGAATGTCTGAGTTTCTAAGGAAATAGCACTAATCAAGGTTAAATTTCAACCCATGAGTTCTGGACGCTTGTTAATAAGTGACGGCTTTCAGGAGCTCACAGCCTTTTACCTGACACGGGACACTTTGCACAGGGAATCATTTATAACCCCCCTCTGACAGTGTTAACATGGATGGCCAGACTACAGAGTACTGCCTTGTGTGTGTGTACGTTTTTTGGAGGGCGTGTTCCAGACTGATCACCTGGTAGTTGATAAAAACAGATTTGTCCTTGCTATGGATCCACATATGAGTCCTTCTGTGTCACTACATGATAATATACCACAATCACTTGTTGTGTCTGTGTACCTTGAGTGCCGAACATTGATTTCTCAGTTTGAGTGTCACAAATCGTGTAGGTGCAGCACAGTGCTGGGAATCTGGCCAAATCTGATAAACAGCTCACAAAAGTGCCAATGTTGGTTGTTTACTCTGAAGTAGTTACAGAGGTTGGTAATAATGAAACACCCGTAGGCTCGTAAAGTAGGCATAAATCGGGCTATTTTTAACCCCAGCTATGGTTATCTTTGCATTATCTGAGGTTTTTGGTGTTGCAACATTGGTGTCATGTTGTGGTTGTCTGGTGGACTCGGATACCTGACTGTGAATTTGCAGACAGCTTCAGCGGTTAATTATTGAACCCTTTGAGTGATTAAAAAATAAATATATGTTACTGTAATGTGAATATCTTTGGGTTTGGGACTCACAAGCTGTTTTAAGATGAAGGCTCTGAAGCATTGTGATAGATAAGCTTTTTATTAATGCATCTACTACTTTGTAAATGAAGTTTCTTAGTTGCGTAAAGTCCCTGCCAGTCATTGATTAAACCCTAGAAGCTCTTCTCCGTGTGTCAGAGTTACATATTGGGAACTTTTTGATTGATGTGAGTTTGAGTTCTCGTACCAAAAATCATTAAAATATGTAGATACACCCGGTGTTCGTGAGCACAAATAATTTTTATCTGCAGATTTATTCGATTCATTTATCGCAGTGAAGTTTCTTGACAAAATCAATAGACTTGGAATATAGGAGTGAATGTTTTTATTTTGCATCAGATGTGGGGAAAAAAAATGAGGATACCAGAGAAACACAACAACCAATTCCCCTCCGTATATGTCATTACAAATAATTAAAAATATGGCTAAATAAGAAGCTCACATTCCTGTAATATGACTACATGTAACGTCACATGACCCAACTCAGTCAAAACAAAAAACATATGGTCAAACCGTTACTCAGGTGGTAATCAAGGCAGCAGGTTTGTCAAACTCGAAGCTTGATTCCCCAAACTTCTCGTTGCAAACATCAGACAGCGCTGCAAGTGATGGAATTGGACAGCATTACAGCCTAAACAGGTGGAACCTGACAGACTGTCTCTCAACAGCTGAGCACAGTGTGTGTCTTCCAGGAAATGAGCTGTTTCAATTGTTTCAGGACGCCATGCGGAGTGATATAATAACTGTGTTTTAATTAGGAGCTCCAGGTTTAACTAATGACAGCCCCTGTGTTGTATGAGGTGAATGGGAAGTGTGCGCTTAGGATCGCAACTTTATCTTTGCACACATCAAATGAGGAAGAAACGCCACCTCAGACTGACTGCAGAATCTCCTAATCATAGTTATCAGTCAGCTGTGGCCCGGTGTGTGAACTCACTGACGTTTGCTTAATTCCTACGCTCCCTGAGCCCCTGAGCTGAGTCGAAACTCCAGCGAAGCGAGCGCTAGTTTCACCGTGAGTTGACATCTCCTGCACTATGATTATGCCCTATCACTCTCTCTCACTCTCCCTCTCTCTCTCTCTCTCCATCGCTCGCTCGCCGCCTGGTCAGAGGTTGCCAGACTGTCTGTCAGCCTATGGCCTCGTCCCTCAGGGGACAAAGCTCCCGTTCTTCCTGGGGAAAGCCCCCACCCTGCCGGAATTCTCCCCCTCGCCTACGGGTGCATGGCAGAGAGGAGGGGGGGGAGAGAGGGAGGACGGTGGAGAGAGCACAGACGAGACTTAGGTTGTGGGCATTTAAAAACTATACAGATATCTGGGCTGATATTGAGTGGAAAACAAATGAATGAGTAAATAAAAAGAAAGAAAATCTGATCGCAAAGGTTCCACAAAAAATATGTAAAATTGTGGAATACAGAAAATACCAGCCAATATCTAAGAAATAATGTTATTTTAGTTGATTTAAATAGAGTAAACGAGTGTAAAGTTGTGAAAGAACAATTTGTAAAAATACTGATTTTGTTTTTGATGTGGACATTAATTACAGTTCAGGACCAACATGTAAGTTAATACTTTGCTTCTGTAATTTTACTAGATACTATCTGTGACTTCACAAAACAGGAAAAATCTGAAACAACAGTTGTTTAAATATTATTTTTTTAAACAATTTTTCAATGTTAAATATATGCCGTTTAAAAAAATTAAAAAAAAAAAACACCTGATATCTGCAAAATAACTATATTTCTGCTGATTTAAATACAGTAAATGAGTGTAATTTTACCACCACACATTGTGAAAGAACAAATTGCTATTAGACATATTTTTTTTGATGTGGAAGTTAATTACTACTCACATTAATTACTTTATTAATTAACTTCACAAAACAGGAAAAATCTGAAAAACAGTTGTTGAATTAATTAAATTTTTAAAACCATTTTTCAATTTTAAATATATGTTGTTGTTTTTTTTAAAAGATAACACTGGATGTCTGCAAAATAACCAGATTTTTGCTGATTTAAATACAGTAGAAGTGTAATTTTAAGTCAAATTTTAAAGAATGTATCATCATCTGTAAACATTTTTAAAGTGGATATTATTCATAGTTTGGGCTATTTTTATGGTCAATATGCAAATTAATAAATACATGATTTTACTAGTTATTAGCAGTAATTAACAAACCTTCTGGAATCTGTTCAATAACAGTAAATTGTTTAAGAATTATTAAAATATAAAATTCTGTTTCTCCAGATTGTTTTCCCCCCAGAAAATATCAGCCTGATATACATGGGAATTATATCGGTCCAGCCCTAGCGGAGAATAGAAGAGGTGAGGAATGATAGCATGCATAGAAAAATGTGGTGAGAGATGGAGATGTAGCTCCTGTGTGGAGTTCTAAAGAAAAAAAAGATAATTAAGTGAGGTGCCGAGTGAAGAGGCAGGGAGCTGACTTTTGCATTTGGCATGTTCTTGTGACAGGACTGGATGCTTAGAGAGAGACTCTCCTGCAGCTGAAAGGTTACAGCCTCTATCACTGCCTGCACTGTATGTTCAGCAGCAGCCGCATGTTCGCTCCAATGTCCTTGAGCGGCGGCGTTGAACCTTTACACGCTTTTGCTCTTTGTCTGTCAGGTCCTGTAGACGTGACTGACACTTCTCCGCTTTTTCTTCTATATATATATGTATTTTATTCATGAATTTTTTCCTCTTTCTTTTTTTCGCAACACAGAAAAACTGCCAGTTTACCGAAGAAGCGCACATATAAATGTCAATCTGTACAACGGCTGAAAAGACCACAAGCGTCTCGAGGTTCAGAAATAGAACCAAGAAATGTCAAATACGGCCAAAAACAGATGCTGGAAGACTGTAATCCTGGTGGATCAAAGCGCAGTACAACAACATTAAGTGCATTACAGTGCAGTCGGATATGATTAGTTCCCAGTTTGACAGCTCTCCCTCTTAATATGTTCACCAAAGGGTCCCCAGATCTTAAGAAACTACGTGGGCCTTGTATCGAGTTAATCAAATAATTAAGAAGAAGCATTATCATTTAGCTATTTTTAAAAACAAGAACAGGAAAGTACCTTCCATTCTCTCAGGATAAGCCTTTTCAACCACACCAATCAGAGGTCTTGTTGTAATGCTTGTGGAAGAGTAAAAGAGTCATCTATCAGGGATTAGTGGTCGGTTGTGTCCGGTGTGTGGCTGTACAAATGAAAAATGTCACGTCAAACTCTTGAGTTTGGGGCAGGACCAGAAAAGATGACCCGGGGTCCAGACACTCGACTTACACTTGTCACAGGTAGCAGGGACAGAAGGGATGATTCTGCTCAGTTTGGCCTTTTGAAAAGTGCAGCTGATGGATGACTTTAAACTGAATGAACTGCAGTCTAGCGCTGATAGAGACACGCTTTGATCCCATCTAGCTCCTTTTGCCCGTGACTCATCCATAACCTCCTCACCAGCATCCTTAATCCATGCTTCTCTAATGTGGAGAGACGGGGTCGCCATGGAAAAAAGACCAACGGGCGTTCTGGGGAGGTGGAGATTCCAGTCATAAGGAGCTGCTTGTAGTAAAAAAAAACATGTGATGCATATGCAGAGAAAACGTAGCACCTGCAGTGTTGGGGACAGCGATCTGTTTCTATCTGTTGCATGTTGCAGCTGATAACTCATCAAGTAATTGGAACAATTAAGCCCTGCTGAAATGAAACCCACTTAATAGCTTGTCCATCTCCATATATATCCAGAGGACTGGTGTGGTCTGTCATTACTGCTTCACGCTTGAAAGCCCGCTGCTCTGAGCCGGTAGATTAGACACGCCATGGAAACAAGTCACAGCTATTCACTTGAGACCAAATTCACCTTAAGTTGAATGAACGATGCAAAGTGGTTGTCCGTGTAGAGATTCTTAGCTGTAGACAATATGGAAATACAACATCCATGAAGGCTTAAAGATTATTATATGTAATCGGTTTTCTTAACTAATAGTCAGCCACGTTATCAATCATGAATCGATAAAACGTTTAAAGCTAATTAAGTCTAATGGTTGTCTTCTTGTGTGCTGAAGAAGCCATGTTTAGCCAAAGATGGTCATGGTGGCCAATTGCTCGTTGAACCCCAAAAAATGCCCCGATGGTTTTACTAGTTCCATTTGGTTTTAATGCCTGCTATGTTTTGTGTTTTCACAGTGCACATGATGCAGTTTACAGTAATAATGGTGGCAGATGCGCTACGAAAAATGTAGCGTAATTTTTGTGTTAATTGGTCCTTGAACTCAGATGGATGTAGACGAAAGCAGATGTTATATGTCTAGCAGGCCACTGTCAGTTTTGAAGCTGAAGTAACAGCAGCTGGTGGCAGTTTATTAGCTGGCTAGCTTATCATTAACTCCGTGAGTTGGTTAAAAATCCTAAAACCAGATGATTTTTAGTGTTTCCAGCTGACTTGTAAAGAAAGAAGAATTGTGAAAAACATCTACTTGATACCTATGTATATGACATTGTGCTAAAGCTAACAGGTCCCAGGCAAAAACATTGTCACAATATGCAAAAAAAGTGTTCTTGCGTTAGCAATACAGAGGTTATGCTAACAGTAAGCTAAACTAGTATAACTCAGGACCAGCTTCCAGGCACTGACTATATACTATTCAGTAGACCTACAAGTCATACATGTGATTTTTAACAAAACATTAAATGTTTAATAGCAAATGATTTGTTTCTTGGCTTTGGAAGTTATGCTAACTTTCAAGGCTGTAAGCTAATTAGCCAGACATGTTAGCAACTGCAGCTTATACTGTATTTTTTGTTTTGTAGAGGCTATAAAACCACCACCCTCCCACAAATAGTCAATTTTATGCAGGCATTGCCAACCGTCTGATTTGATAGCTATTATTTTGACATTGCTATTCTTTTTCTGCTGCAGATTCCCTAAAATATACAGTCACTGCATTGGTAATGATGCAAGTTCCCTGAAACTTTTTTCAAATGATTTTAAAATGTCAGTTCCTTATTTTCCCCCAAGAGACTGAGCTGATATTGCACATTAAACTGCATTTTACTCAGCTTGTAAAAAATCCAAATAGACCAAGGGCTCTTGTTTAGTGACTTGTGAAGAATGTGAGGAATGTAAACAGTCTATATTTGCCCAGGATGCATGGTTATGCTTAAAACCAGTCAGGTAAACTCGTGTTAAATCGGCACTGGAGCAATCCCGTGGAAAAATCCCTGACTCTGGGATTCTCACTAAGTTAGCTGTCGCAGTGTTTAGTCAGTCCCAGCAACAGGCTCATATCTAAGCCGCCGTTGTTAGGAGTCATGCCTGCAACTGACACACTCTTGTTTCAGAACAACAAACAATGCTAAACAGAGTCCTGTTGCCATGGAGCTCTGTCACGGTGTTTTTGTGGTGACATTGTTGGTTTCGCCTCTCAATCAGGAATATGTTCTGTCTGGGCAAGACTGATCTAGGCATGATACTCGCGCTTCCCCTTTGAAGTAGAGGTGGATTTCCGCCTCTGTTTACCTCTTTGGCTACAGACGACCTCAAAATATGAGACCAGGTGGGAGATAACAGAGGATGTAGATCAAAAAAGACCTCACATATCCTGCATATATTAGCCAAATACAATTACATTTTGAACTCAAATCCTGGGGTCATGTTAACAGTGATCATATGCAAAAGACCTTTATATAGAAATCTATGGTATAGAGCGCTTTTCCCCCAAGACTCTTCCCACTAAACTTACCCTGTCCACCGAAGTGCAGTACTTTGGACCTCCGAAACTTTCCAGCACAGCTTTGAAAGACCTCAGCAAATGACTTTATGTTATGTGGGTCAGTGGCTGATTTGGACACAGCGTGTTGCCACATACCGTCCAGTAAGCAGCTGACTAATGCGGCAGTCGTTGTCAGTGCGATGGCGGTGGTAAGAGGAGGAAAGGCTGAACAAGGGCTGAACTGTGGATGCACTCTGCCTCAGCTCAGGAAGTGGACGAAGAATGCGGTGTGTATGTGTGCTGAGACTGCTAAAATGCTTTTGTCTGTCTGTTTCTATGCTTGGTTTCATGTGTGGGTAGTCGAGTGTTGTGGACCCATGTGCGCAAGCGTTAGAGTGTTCACAGGTAGGCTATATCCATCCCATGAGTGCATTTGTGTGCATGGGTTGTGTATATTTGTAACGTATGTCTGCATTAGGAAACTGTCAGAATTTCGCTATATATATATATGCACGTGTTCGCCTTTGCAATAAATCTGTCTGCATGTGTGTGCGGTGGGTTCATGCACGTTTTATCTTTTTGCCCAACAAGCCTCCACACTCAAACCTATTGACATGACAGGATGGATAGAATGCCATTTGTCTGTTTATTTCTTAATAAATAGCACTTCATCAATCTGTCCATGACTTGCAGTTGTTGTTGATCAAGTAGAAATGACATTATTCGTGTAGACTTTGGAAGTTTGGCCCCGTCCAGGCTGGATGCCCCTACGTCAAGTCTGCAGAGTATAATCGAGTGATTCTGAATCGTATCACATTATAGTGTTTGTATTATTTTCAAATTGAGCGGGAAGGTGTTTGATTTGTTCTAATGTCAAATTAAAAGCTAGGAGTTTGTGTTTACTGTATGGCTGTAGGGGTTGTGTTGCTTTGCCACAATCATCTTCTATTGCCTTCAGATTAGGTGACATACTTGATCATGCCATAAGTTTCATTTTTTTCTCCCTGCGTGCTTTTGGCAGTGTGCTTTTGATTGCTATCGTGCTGGAATATTCCTTTTTCCCAAGCCTCTGGAGACTGTTATCTTCCCCGCCAGTATTTTGGTATATCCAGAGCCTTTCATGGTGCCATCTTCAAATTTTATCTTCCCAAACAACAACTTCTGCACTCATCCAGCTCCGTAGCATCACTTTCCGACCTCCGTGCTTCACTGTTAGGACTGTGCTTTGTTTGCTGTGATGGTCCTGGCCAGGTTCATACTGAACATGCTGGACCCCTTTTTCACAGCTGAACAAATTCATCATGATCAAAAATGTGCTCCGAATTTTCAGCAGGCTTCTTGTTGTGCAATCATCCTGTGTCCTTCCATATTTGTGTAATCATAGTTCCTCTGTCCATGTGGAGCCATGATGCAGACATGCAGACAGAGAAAGTTCCTTTTGTTGACAGGTTAGTTTTAGAACCTATTCCTTTAAAAACAATGTCTTCTAAACTTGCTGCTGTAGATAAGTTTTCTACGTTAGCTTCACTAATTTTCAATATTTATGCTCATATGTAGAGACTTAAGTTAGAAGAGTTGCAAAATGAAAGTGTATTGAAGTTGAAAATTAAGCTATTACCTTACTTGCTTACCAGAAACAGGAAGTAAATTGGATCGAATTCAGTCAAATTAAAAGTGACAGCCTCATGGAGAATAGTTGCATTTCATAAAATATGGGAAAATTTCAACTTCACGTCCGCATGGGAGGAAAACTCTTGACAGATTTTGCACTTTGTCATCACACTAACAATAAATTCTCACCACATTTTGTTTCTTCTTTTTCGTACAGTTACCAATGCAACGCTAGCGACCACTTTGCAGGCACAAACTGCATCTACATATGGCTAAAATGCAAATTGTAAAACTGGCACCGACGAAGCAATGCGTCACGATTGTGCACACACACACTTTGAGCCACGTTTCATATCCCGGTATCCGGTGCCAAGCGGCTGATTAGCGTTTAGATGGTCCAGCTGTCATTGTACATCCATGCTGCCCTGGGATTTAGCTCTCTGTTTGTGTATATGTGTAGTCTACTGATGAGTATTCATGTGCGCCCTTCAGCTGCGTGCCCTTCTGTGGATGTGTGGGTGCACAGATTTACTTTGCTGCTTGTGTGCAGCTGGGTGTGTTGCTAAAAAAAAAAAAAAAAGGGACATCGAATGTAAGTGTTTTCTGTGTTAAGTGTCTGTGTGTGTTTCTGTTTGCCGCTGTAGAATGAGTGCTTTGTGTTTGTGTGCCCCCATTTTCTATAACTCTGCCACTTTTAGCCGTGCCCTGTCTCACTCAATCATATGATAACGATCAACATCCAGCACCTCTCTCTCTCTCTTTTTTACTCTGCGTACCACCTCTGCTCGCTCGACCACGGCACCTACACTTCCCTCCGGTCCGTCTCCGTCAGTGTCTGGAGCCACGTGACGCCTCTTAACCTCTTGTTTCCTAAAATAGAGCTTATTGTGCACAATGCAAACGATGGGAACAGTTTTTCCCAAAAAAAACTAGGCAGGGCTGTGCTACTCTTCTACTGGAGGCTAATTGGCTGATACCGACTCCACTTCCTGGAAGTGGGAGGTCACGGCGCTGCGAGCGAGCGTCCTGGTGGAAATAGGGGTGACTGACCGGGGCTTGTTTTTACCAGACGCTGACCGGCAGGAGGACAAAAGAAGTGGAGCAAGGGATCAGGGCTTGTTGCAGTAAATACCAGCCCGCCCCCTCGCAACACCATCCCCACTCCTACCTCCTCCCTAAGGGCCTGTGGAATTGACAGAAACAATGACTCAGGCGTAGAATGGACAGAAATTGATTTTCTGCAGAAAGGTTAAATGAGCAGGCAGTTTTTTTTTTTCTCATCGCTGTAGAGGTTGTTTTTGTTTTGGCCATTGGCTACTTTTGCCATTTTATTGTTTGCGTCTTCTTTTGTGAGGCAGAAGTCGATGTGGAAGTTTGTGATGGACGTACCTTAATGCAGTTTCTGAAGCAGTTAGAATGAAACGAGGCTTTTAAGAAGTAAAAAGCCTCCGTTAATCGTCCGTCTTTGCACCTGTCATCGTCGTACCAGACTTGATTGGACAAAATGTCGCGGATGTACGCGGCGGTTTCGGCAGAAGTGGGCGCAGAATCTGCCACGAAAGTACATTATGAAAGAGCCGAGTCTCCTATCCCCCCTTCAACATTCTCACACACGCAGCAGACAACACAACCTCTTGTGATGCATTCCTTTGTGACGTCAAGCTCGCTGCCTCTGGGCTACGAGGCACAGCACAGGATGTCTGAACAAGAGAGACAAAGACAAAGAGAGAGAGAAGAGAGTGAATCGCTTCTATGTGTAGAAAGAGATAAAAATTCATATTTTCGTGGCTAAAGAAAAGACAGACTGGAGAAAATAGATTTTTCACTGAAGTCAAAGGAAGAGAAAAAAAAAAAGAAAGAAAGAAAAAAAGGAAAACAGTGCCGAGCCCAGAAAGTCGGAAAGTGACTGCAAATAGCAGGAGTCTTACTTCCCTATAATAAGTCAAATTCTTTGCTGCTTCTCCTCCCTGCGTTTGACAGCCAGCCTTGCCCTGAGCGATGCCCGGTCTGCCAGCAAAGGGGAAGAGAGGCACGGCTGCCGATCATACCGCGCCATGTGATACCGAGTCACACCGCAGCAACCAACATCCTCAGCATTATACTCTATTTTCATAGAAACTCACGGGGAGGCTTCCAATGCCACAGCATTGCATAACACTGGCCCGTTATCAGAATGTGTTTACTTGTAGGTGATTACATTTTGTTGTGTGTTTTTCTCCCATTTGGATTTTTAAATCTTTGCTTAGTCTTGTGTATCACATTTTAGTGATTGTTGCCATCAGGTGTTACCCCTCCCTGTTAAGATTTCATCAATTCTGCTTCTCTTTTTGCTTATTAATTCACTTTTTTGTCAATCAATTGTAGGTTTTGTCGCATTTTTTAAGCGAGAAAAGAAGCCAACGAGCATTTTCATTAGTTTTAGTAATATGTAGGTCAATTGGTGTTTGAAACTTAATTTGAGTAGAAAATGAAAGTTTTGTAGAATGTGGACTCTATCTCACTACAACTTGCTCCACATCAAATACAGTCCTCTATTATAACACAGATTAAGCCCGCTTTTAATTTGCAAATTCTTGTTGATATCAGAAATGAAGAAAAATAGAAATATTTTCTTTATCTTGCGCGTACCAGTTGTCATTTTTTCCTCAGGTTTTTGCATTCGTCAAAGTTATGAGTGCAGAAAACACTGTCAGAAATGCTTTGTCATGATGATAGAGCACTTTTCTAACTGCATACATACTTTAGATCCATGTGTGGATCTAAAGTATGTATGCAGTTAGAAAAGTGCATACTTTAGATCCATGTGTGGAGAAAGGAAAGTTTACTGTATAGTAAATACTGTAGTAAGATTTGCCAGATTGCAGTCATGCACACTTGCACGTATGTAGATTTTGGTTAAAATTTTGCTTGCACATTAAAAAATACAACTAGTAGAATAGATATTATATATACACCAAGACATTTACATATGTTCAAACACACTTTTACCTACTTATACCCAGATATCCTTGAATTTGAAGTAAACAAGAGAAATAGGAAGATATAAGACCTCTGATAAAAATTCCAATGTACAAAAAAGTCACTATAATACGGGTAAAAAGGCAACCACACAATAAATATACCAATGGCAGACTGGTGCGTCACTACCGCGTGTAAATCAGCACAACAGTTTGAAATCGCTGCAAATGTATGATGTGTGATTCACGTGTGGGAGACAGACTAAAACGGTACCAACTCATTAAAAAAAAAAAAAGGATCCACAGAGGCAGCAGAGGTGAAAAACTCCACAGGATACTTTTAGCACAGCTGTTGATCTAACTCACCGCAGTGGGTTGTGTTTGCTTTGAACATGCGTGTAGCTCGGTAGCCGCGTGATGGTCGTCTGCAGGCGCGAGATAAGATACAGGAAAGATGGATATCACTGCGCTTTAAAGACATAATGGGACATTAGGTTGCCGGTCAGCTCGCAGTCATTCGACCGACAGATTTGCAACTTTGTTGTGCTTTGGCGAGCAAATTGTGTGTTTTTTTTATTTTTTTTAGAAAAGCAGGGGTATGGACGCACACTGACTGTGAACTATTGTGAGCGCTTGTGATTCAGGAAGAGTTTTGGGGGTTTTCCATACCACAGAAGCGAGATAAGACATTTCTTACCTCCGTCACGTGTTGGAGGTTGAAGTTCACACAAATAAATATCACGCAGCTGGAACTTTAATCTGATCTGCTGTAATCAGTGCTTCTTTTGTGATTACTGCCTGCAATAATAAAACTGACCCACTTGAAAGAAAGGGCTGGAAAACGTCTACTTTGACTTTCTGTGTGGAGTGTTCAATGTGAGGTCAATACGCAAGTTGTCATAAAATAAATAGTTATTTAAATCTGCTGTGTTAAATATATGAATTTACAAAAAAAAACCATCTTATTTTATTTTATTTTTTTAATGTTTATAGCCAGCAAGCAACTTTTATAAACAGATCTGACAGGAAATATTTTTCAATATTTAAATAATCAAATTATGTTTCTTTCTTGAATTGTAATCAGTAAAAATGCATCATTTAGTAAAAGTCAGGAACATATTGTTGTGCAAAAGTGGTATTTGAGCCAGTAAACATGTACTAAACTGGTGAAAGATGATAAAATAGTGGTCTGCTGTCTGTAGCCAGATTGCTTTCTCTTAACTGGTTGACATAAAGTGTGGGTAAAATGCCGACATTGAAATCTACTGACTGAGAAAGCAAAATGACCATTTCATTTAAGTTGCTGTTACTTTGACAAATTGTCATCGTGTGATGCAGCGCAGTACAAAATGTACACAGAAGTTATACATATTCATGCATAAAAACTGTAGAAATAAGCTGAACCCTTTAACAAAGTGAAAAAGCAGCCAAAGCAAATTTCTAAAGACATTTTTGGTAGTCACTTTTGATTCTATAAAAGCACTGAAAATAGACAGACAGTTAGTTTAATAGCCCACACAACCAGATAGCCTCCGACCAGTAGGAATTTCTTTGTAGAAAGTGTGTAACCAATGGTTGTTGAGCTAAAAATTTGCATAACCCTGCCCACAGCTTCCTTCCTCACAGTCTAGCAGGTCTACTGTCTCGCTGGAGCTGCTTTTTCTAACTCTAAAATGTCTCAACCACAACCAAAGCGCACCAAAAGTTCTGGCTGCAAGAGTGAACACAAGAGCCTTCATGCACTCCCAGCATCTGTGAAACTAAACATCCAGTGAACTACTTATATTTTTGATGGCTGTGTCACCACAAGAAAAAGTAAAATCCGTGGCGCTTTGATCGTATCGCCACAGCTCAGAGTCATGGATGCAGAGGGAGGAGCCAGAAATGGTGGAAACTGAGATTTAAAACAAGTATACAAAGCCTGAGTGGGTTCCTGTGTGTTCATGTTGCCTTCTGTGCTTCAGTGCGTCCTAAACCCAGCGGGTGTCAGCCCTTCACATCTGTTCACTTCTCTCGCCTCTCTGAGCGCACATCTACTGCATTTTAATACGGCGGAGTTCCTCGTAAAGCTGTTCTCATTTACATATTTTTATGCTTTCGTTGTCACACAGCCGAAGGTGTATAAAATAGTGACTGAGACGCTTTAAGACTACATGCTAATCAGCCGTCACTTCTGAGATGTTATCAAGCTGTTCCTGTACACTGCTAAACTACTGGTTTTATAACTCCAACATCGTACACACGAGTTGAACAACACCTGTGCGTTGAATTTGGCAATATTTCCATGTAAAATGAGAAAAATTAAGAAATGATAGATCAACTATGTGTACAGCGACGGACACATGGCTAAAAATCAGGGTTATGCAGTCATAAAAAGGGGCACAATATGGGACTTTAATGATTTTTTTGAATGTAACTTTCACTTATTTGATAATGAACATGTCTTTTTTGTTCTGTAATGCTGTAGCAGGCTCTTCAAGTTGTGGAAAGCTTTTCGTTTGCATAGCATCATGCAGAAATTACAGCTCCAGAAGTAGCCAATACACAGCAGCTACTGACGGTCATTTTAAAAATGGTGTTTCCTCTATATGTCTGACCAAAGTGTTAAGCGAGTTCAGCGACGACACCGGGTGGAAACATCACAGTTTAGCCCTGTGACCAATCGTGCGATCGGCTCGGCACGTTCGTTGAAAAATACTATAAATAAAAATAGCATATGTCATACAGTGGAGCCAGTCGTCTACCACTGATAATTCATGGGGCAGAGATGTATGTGTTTTCATTGATGCGTCAAATGGAAGTGATCTGTCACATAGGAAATGTAGAAATGTGTTTGTCACTGTCAGTTTGTATTGTAGTGGCCTAAAAACAAGAGGAAGTGAGAAAGACACTGAGAATGTGTGCATTAAAATCCAAGCTCAGTGGATCATCACTGGTTTTTTTTTGCTACATGCAAAATTAGTCTCTGCAGTGATGCATTGAATTTTAAGCAATTATCATGTTTTACTGTTTAAATTATTTCTCAGTCTAATGTCTTTTTTTTTGCTTTTCTTTCCCCTCTTCCAACCTACTTGTGCTTCCTTCCTCTAGTCCTTCTGGCTCAGCCCATAGAGAATGAATGTATGGAGGGTTTGACGTTGAAGATTACTGACTTTGGCCTGGCGAGAGAGTGGCACAAGACCACAAAGATGAGCACGGCTGGCACCTACGCCTGGATGGCCCCCGAGGTCATTAAGTCCTCCACCTTCTCCAAGGGCAGCGACGTCTGGAGGTGAGTGCTTGTTTCTGTGTGTGCGTGGGAGAAGGGGTTTCTGAAGCTCAGCGATATTTAGCTGCTGTGTAATTTACTATGGAATTCAGCTGAACCAAATCCAGGATTTGTGTTATATGCACAGGTGTCCTTGCAAGGTATTTGGGTTTTTTTCTTTTTTTTAATCAAAAGCCTGCTTTGCCCTTCATAATATTTAAGATAAGGTGAATTAAACTGAGTCACAGCACCTTAAAGGAATGGTTTGACATTTTGGGAAATAAAGTTATTTGCTTTTTTTTTGCAGTCAGTTAGATATGCTAGATGCTGTAAATATGAGGCAAAGACCTGCAGGCTATGAGTTTAGCTTTCATAAAGGCCACAAACATAGGACACACTCAGCTATGCATTGTGAGACGGTAAAACATCATCCCAACATCACTGCTAAATTTTAATAATCAACACATTGCCAGACTAGTTTTCAGCCTTTATGCTAAGCTAAGCTAATTGCCTGCTGGCTCTAGCTCAACAAATACAAATAAAACCTAGCAGAAATATGAACTGGGCATAGCAGTGTGCTCGGAAAAGTGAAGCCAGTGCAAAAGTGCCTTAAGGTGCAATACCAATGGATGCCACTAGGTGGTAGCTCCAAAACCCTCTGGCTCCCATTGACTCCCATTCATAATGAACATTACAAGTAAGTCGATAATTTTTTCCACAAGTTATGATATTTTTTTGTTAAATTGTCTTCTGTACAGTGTTTTGACGTTCCATCTGAAAATAATTTCAAAATTAGATAGAAATAAGGGTTAAAAGAGTGTGAGCGGGTAAAAGTGTCCTTGGGTTCTTAGTCAATCCTGCTCCTATCTACCCTCCAGATCCTCCAAATTTGGTCATTTCTGACTTCAAAAACTCAAAGATGGCAACCAGGAGCTAGCAAACTTGAGGCTCGGTCCATTTTTTATATACATCCTATGATGTGGGAGTGCAATAAACTTGCTTTCTGTCTAACGGCCAGCAGGGGGCGACTCTTCTGGTCGCAAAAGGTAATCAAATTACATGTGACAACAACCCTAAGTTTCTCTTGATCTGGTAACATTTTCCAAATGGGTGTATGGCCTCAATCACTAATTTTAAGCCTTTTTGAGTCCAGCATGATGTTCGTCTTGTAAATAACGCTCCAATGTAAAGTACAATAGATGATAAAGCAGAATATATCCAAGGGTGAGGCTACTTTGTGATCAATCGGTCGATACCGTGTCACCATCAAGTTTTTTTTTAGTCAGATCCACTGCTGCCTAGTAAAGTCTGGTTACAAAATCAAATCAAATTCCAAATTCAAGGCTTCAAAACGGCAGTTCACAAAACAATGGCTGAAGTCACAATGGCTGTATCCATCTTTTTTAGAAGTGCATAGGTGGATTTCCTCACATTAATCCCTGACAGGACAAAGAAGGTACGAGGTATTAATTCAATACTAAACCCAAATTTTGACTCCTGCTTTTCACAAGGACGTCTGGCATAAAACACTTGATAATAAAGCTGAAATGACACTGAGTGGGGGCCCTCGGAGAAATATTTTATAGTTGCTTCAGAAGCTGACAGCTAATATTCAGTCCACCTTAAAATGTCATTTCGAATCATTTCAGCTGTACTCAGAGTCGGTGCTTATGTCTTCAAGTAGAGATGTTAAAAAGGAGTTTCTGATCGGTATTAATAACGTTGGTGTAGGGTAGCACATAAAGTGCACATCAGGTCACAGTAGGACTTTGATAAAAATGTCATTTTCTATACTTTGTAAGCATTTAATTAGATTTAAAGCAGTCACCTAAGGAATCATTTTACTGATGCTTATTATTTATACGACTCAAACTGTGAGATTTTCGAAAGTTTCAAAAACTTTCATTTCTGCTTAAAACTTCGTCCACAAATCAGTTTAAACAAAGGAAAGTAGAAGGACTAAAGGTCTTAGACGAACTAGACATGAAGCATTGATATCAGTCTCTTGCAGCAGTGCTGAAGCAGAATCGGACCCTCTGTGTGTAGACGGTAGTCAGGGTGTTAATTATCTGCAGCCACTCCACAGGACAGGTCTGTGAAGAAAAAAACACGATAGAAATAGAGGGGAAGGGGTGAAAGTGCAGAGAAGTGATGGTGGGAGACTCGGTGATGAAGAGATGGAGGGACAAAGTGATGGATTGCAGCAAGGCCGCAGCGACCATGTGATGGCGTCTCTTCAAAGAGCTGCTCTGTGCTTTGTTGTGGGACATGTGTACTGCACACTGTCCCATTGTCTCCAGTATAGACAGAGAAGGAGGCCACACACCAGACCTAACCACAGCCCTTTATCTGGGAATAGCTCTGTGTATATGTGTGTTGGTTCATGTGTGCGCGCGCCTATCTGTGTGTGTTTGGCCACATCTACACAGAAAGAGAAGAGTCCCTTGATTATGGTTTGGGGTTTTAAAATAATGACTTAAACAACTGTGTGATTTGTTGAGGGGGGATTCATGATGGCTTTTAAGCATACGAATTTGCATTTGGAACGAAGCAAGCAGGGGTGTTTTTACCCAGCAATAGGGAAAAATATAAATAATTTATTAAAATGATAACACATTCACAGCTTTGCTGCTTTGCTGCATTGTGGTTGTAGCAGTTACTCTCATATGCCGTGGTTTAATTTTAATCCTGTGGATTTGGACCATTTCATCCACTCTTGAATGCTTCTTTGCAGCCTCGTACAGAGCCTATGTGAAACCAATTGAGCAGAGAACCTTTTTGAAAGCGTCCTTGAGAACATCAAAAAAGATTTTTCTATGCTGCAAGCTACTTAAGGAATTTTCTGGTACTTTAGAGAACCCTATTTAGCAAAAGTGTACAGTTTCTACTACCTTAAAGGGCGCAATGCCATCTCGCTATCTCACACACACACGCACGCATCCTCTCGGTTTCTATATCCTCCGTCTATTGACAGCAAACCCACACAAGTTCATTTTCATAGCAATCACTGCACAATCTGGAAAACAGCAAAACGAGCGAATAGCAAGCGGACAGGCAGCCAGCCCTGCTCTGAAAATGAAGGGTAATCTTTGTTCTAGTACTCTTTCTCATCTGTCCACGGCCGCTCGTCTCAAAAGCCACCACGCGGAGACGACGACCGCCTCGGGGCGAGCCGACGAGCAGCGTTTCTGCACAGTCACAGTGTGTGGAAGTTGTAATTAAAGAACTAAATAAAAAAAGGCTGCGGCCTGCGCTCTCCACTTAGAGAGCCTCCACAGTGCGTTCAGTCAGGTCCGGGCGAGGGCTAATTGACAGTGTGGGAGATCCAAGTCCTGCGCCACGCTTCATCTTCTTAGGACACAGTGCTGCTCCCATTGTGTGGGCTGAAAAGTCCTGTGTGTTTGTGTGTTTGTGTTTGCAGAAGTTCTGCATGCATGAGTTCAGAGTGCTTTGCAAGCACGTGTTTCATCAAGCAAAAATATTCCATTGCACCAGTGTCTCTTGGTTTTGTACTGTCAGTGCTGCGGTAATGAATGTGTGAGGAAAAATGCGCTGCACAAAGCAAGAAGCACAATAAATGGTAACTCAGACTTGAAATTCACTTTAGGTAATTAATTGATTTCAAATCGTGATTTAATAGTTTCCTCAAATCAGTCATCCGTGTTTAAAGGTTCATTTTGTGTATCAGTTTCTTTAATAGTAACCGTTGTATGCGTTGTTTAAACAGACTGAAAGTAGACTTAAGTAAAGTTAAAAAGCCTTCTGGCAGCTCACACTTCAGTGTGGCCTACTTTGGTTGAAATTTGGTTCAGTCTCTTCATCGACCTCATTTCCAGCTACACCAGGAAGCAGGTTTCACTTTTAAAAAAAGCCCTGATAGACAATGCGCTTTGTCTATTCCGCGCCAAATAGCTGACAGGCCAAGTGAGGAGTCGGTGGAGACCAAAAACGGAGCTAAAATAAGAGCGAACACTGGTTTAGCATTCATCAAGCAATCTAACGTGACTCCAAATGAATACTGTTGTTGTCTCCACGGTGCTGTGTCAGCACTGGAGAATGGTCGGACTGCACCTCGTTATTTTTGAGCTATAGAGGAAAAAAAATGCATGTTTGCAGCGCCCCTGCAAAATAGTGATTGTGTTGGTCGAACTTTTGCACATAAGGAGATGAGCACCGATATTAAAATGGCTAACTCGCTAAATAAACTAGCAGGACAGCCTCATTGCAAGGTACAAATCGTCCTTACAGCTTGGCATTTTCAGCATGTCGGTTGCTGCCTGGAGGTTTTTGTCCCATTGCTAAGAGGATTTTGGAAAATGGCAACCTGAAGATTTACATCCAGTGCGTCCGACTACGATTGTTGTTGAGCGTGCTGTGCAACTGAACCGCTTCACAGTAAATGCAATTATAAAGCATTTATAAGCTGGAAGATTTTTTACTGTGATGCATGTGCAGGAAGTATGTAGGTAGCCTGGAATGAAAATTAGCATTTCCAGCTAGCTTTGCCTTATTTGGAGTTCTTTGATCAATAAGTATTATCCCTGTGAAAAGAATGAAAGAACCATTTTTGCATGGCAGTCATAGCGCTAAATAATATGCAAAAAAAAACAAAATTCATGTTTTGATTGTTTGATAGATCATGTGATTGCAATATGAGTAGCGATTTTGGTAATATTTTTTAAAAAAAATTCCACACACAACAAAAGATGCATCTGAAATGGCTCGTTGTGACACATTTTATTATCAACAAGAAATTGCAGCGTCTACGATCGGCAGTAGAATATTTTATGTAGCTATAATTCCTATTAAGCACCATAATACTGCAATGATTTGATTTATATCGTTTAAAAATGTGTTAGATATGCTGAGGGTTCAGCGCTAACTATATGTGGAAAGAACGTTGCATCCTGATGCGTGTTCCAGGATGCATCCTATGTCTAATTTTGGTCTCAGTGTGTTGTCTCATGCCTCGCTGTCTATGTTTTTCCCCCTCCAGCTATGGCGTTCTGCTGTGGGAGCTGCTAACAGGAGAGGCACCCTACAAAGGGATTGATGGACTTGCCGTCGCCTACGGAGTCGCTGTCAACAAGCTCACCCTGCCCATCCCTTCCACGTGCCCCGAACCCTTCGCTCAGCTCATGTCAGGTGGGACACGTGTTTTCGGGAAAAAAAAAATCGTAATTGAATGCACTCATAGCGCTGTTAAGGCAGCGACTTTCAGCTCGGTGGTGTGAGAGCGCTCTTGCGTGACATCGAATTGGTGTCCCAGGCACGCGCTCTTTCCATTTCCCCAAAGCTGCAATGAAATTGAGAAAACAAATTCCTGTATGTTGTTAATAACGTGGCCGTGGAGAGGAAGTGTTTTGTGCCGGAGCCGCCTTGTGCAATATGTTTGTGCCCATTTACTCTCTTCTCCTGTTCAGTTTTTGTGTTAAAAAGAAATGCCACCTGGGTAGTTGCTGCCATGATACCAGCCAGTACATTTGGCAAAAACGAGACACTTTACATTCTTTCTACTTACCCCCATCCCTTGTTGCCAGCTTGTTTTTTTTTTTTTGGGTTGTATTTAAAAAGAAAGAGATCAATGCACAAACCCACCGGTAGCCACCTCAGAGGATTAATTAATTATCAGATTGGTTTTTGATGTGCTTGTAATGCCCAAAGTTTTGCAGCAAATTATGCAAAGCTCCCCACAGCAAGTTAATTAAGCATAACACTTTGAATAAGTGATCAGCTTGACTCTAGACTGTGCTCACACAAGTGACTAAAACGTGTAAATAGAAATTAGAGGCATTGCAGGGTATTCTTTCAGCGTTACGTCTATTGTGTGCAGACACGTCCGTCACTCGTTCTAATTTGTGTTAAAAATCCGAGCCGACAGCCTTCAGTTGGATGATGAAATTCTCATTTTTTCATTGTAAATCAGTACGTCTGAGGGTTACGGCTAATGAGCGAGTGACTTCCTTCTTTCAGGTCCCTCGATTCAAGATTCAAAATGCTCAAAAGAAGTGAAACTGTACCGGAAACGAGAGAATCTGTCAGATGTTTTCCTCTCATTTTAAGGAAACAACTCTGCACCAAACTAAACTGTTTTGACTTTTTTTTTTAACATTACACTTTGTAATATTCAGGGCAGTCATGCATTCATGCTTCATAGAGTGCAGCTGTAAGAAAGTGTCACACTAGGTCATCACCCTAGTTTCTGACTGTGACTGCTGCATGCATGACAGAGTGCTGGGACCAGGACCCCCACCGCAGACCCAGTTTCAGCTCCATCCTGGCCCAGCTGACGGCGCTGGAGCAGCAGGTGAAGGAAGAGATGCCGCAGGACTCCTTCCACTCCCTGCAGGAAGACTGGAAACTAGAGATCCAGGACATGTTTGATGAACTCCGGGCCAAAGAGAAGGTAAAAGGCTGTCGTCATACGGTTGCTGAGGCTGATTACTAATGGAGAAAAAAATTTCAACGATAGTGTTAACTTTGAACACATCACAGTTTCTTTGTTGATGATCCTGATGTTGATCTGGTTTAGCGTTCATGCAGTTTAATCCACTCTTGACATTTAACTAATTTTGTTTCAGGCTTTGGGAATGTAATAAAGACAGCGCATGATCAGGGTAACTCGTGTTGCTTTCAGACATCCTCCAGACTTTCGGAAGTGTTTTCATGCTTTGTAGCATCTGTATATTGGCAATTCTGACAGTTAAGGGGAATTGCTTAGCTGCTAGTTTCTCTGTTCACAGCATTTTCCCCTATGGTCGTATTAATTTTGTATTCAGCCGAGGCGACCCTCTGTTTTTTGATTAAGTACTCAACAGAAGTGTCAGATGATATAAAATTGGATCACCTCTCAGTCATTCCAACACCTCTGAGCGAAATGAAAGCTCTCATGTAAAATAAAAAACAATGATTCAGATTTACTCTATTTAAATGCGACAAATGTCGGTACATCTACTAAGATTCCACGGGTTGGCATTAATAGTGCCATCTGTATATATTGCCTCCTCGTTTACTCACCACATCTCACACTCTGTGCTTCACTGTTGGAACTATGCATTCACCGTGGTAGTCAGGTTCACATGCTGAACCTCATCCGAGCAGAACAAATCCATCTCGATCTCATCTCTCCAGTACTCGAACTTCTTTATATGGTGTTTGGCAAAGTTTACTCTTGCAATTTTGTTTATTAGATTGTTCACAAAAGTGCGTTAATTTTAGGAGAGGAGCCTGTCTGATTGGTGGTGCTATGGCTCGTTTAGTTGATCTTCCTGTATCCTTTTTATATCTTTAAAGATGTCACGACAACAGCTTTTTTTCAGTTCCTGAGAAAGTTCACAGCTCATTTTATTAACACATTCATGCATTTCAGCTAATTGGAAATCACAGTTGTATCCACTTCTGTTGCATTACGTTTCTACTTTGGGGCCTTTTTTTTGTTTCACTGATCACTTTTCTGACTTTGTTGCATTGAGGGTCAACTGAGGCCCTGAGTTTTCAATGTAGTGTTTGTTTTTGATTATTGATTAGAGGAAATATTCTGCTTATCAGCTTAGAAATAATACACTTATTGAGAGGTTATACAACTTTAAATCGTTTGACATTTAGATCAGTTTGAACAAGAGCGCACTAATTTGTTTACAGTATGTGGCCAAAGATCATATGATTGAATTAAGTGATGAGTCGCTACAGCACAAAAAGACTAGTGTGCATAGAATCGTTTTCACACAGATAACACAAACATATCCTTGAACTGATTTGAAATACGTCGTGATGTAATGTTGTATCATTTGATCTACCCAGTATTTAAACTAACGTCCCTGGAGGAGAAGCCTTATAAATAAAAGCCGTGAGTCATCTTGCCTCATGAAAGATTTCAACACAACCAACCTCCTCAGCATCTCTTTTTATAATGCTGTAAACCTGCATAACCTCAGTCGGCACATGATCGGCACCTGCTGATATTAAGCCCCCTCCTGACTACCTTCTTGTATTTCTTTCCTCCATCAGGAGCTGCGATGCCGCGAGGAAGAGCTGAAGCGAGCGGCTCTGGAGCAGAAGTCCCACGAAGAGTTCCTGCGGCAGCGCGAGCAGCAGCTGGCCCAGTGGGAGCAGGACGTGTTCGAGCGCGAGCTCAGCCTCCTCATCCTCCACCTGAACCAGAACCAGAACCAGGAGAAGCCCAACGTCAAGAAGAGGAAAGGCACCTTCAAGAAGCACAAGCTCAAGTGCAAGAACGGCGAGAAGATCAGCATGCCCCAAGGTGTGTGTGTGTGTGTGCATATGTGTGTGATTTTGACTTTTTCTATCAGAAATCAACTATTAGTCAGCCACCAATCTTGAGGAGAAATCCCATTTCAAGGGCCATTACTGGCTCAGTCTCAAGAAGCAACAATAACAACAAGAGTCAAAAAAAAAATACAAGCGAGCAGAGAAGAGGAAGCGAGGGAGAGTTTTGTGGTACGGCTGTTGTATTTTTGTAGCTCGGCTTTAGCTGAAGGTTCCTATCAGGGCAGTAGGTTTAAAGGCTTCTACTGTGGAAAAAGCAGGCAGCAGACAGGTGCTGTTTTCTGTTGTCATACAACATCTTGCTTACTTGTGTTTCCATTGCAAAAAAAAACCCCGTCAAAAGTGACGACTCTTCAAAAATGTTGCCTCTCAATTTATCCCTCTAAAGCTCCTTGAAACAGCGTTTGTTAGACGTCGATCCCCGTGAAAGGTGGATCAGAGTCTGACCTGCTGACCACTGACTTGGTGCTCCTGTTTGTTTTGAGTGTTTTTTTGCTTCTCATACTCACCTTCTTATGTATCCTCTGCTATCAGAAAGTCGCACAGCCTGCAGCAGTTCACATCCAGTGTTTCAATGCGTGTGTGAGTGTATTTTGGGCTGTGCAAGCATGCGTAAATGCACTGTCTGTGTATGTGTGTGTGTGTGTGTGTGTGTGTGTTGTGGTTAGGCCTTTCCCAGCAGCAGCAGGGCGGTGATGTGGTGGTGGTGGTGGGGGGTTGATGAGAGGGGAGAGTGAGCCAACCACGCCTCGACACTTCCTGTCCATGGATACACTGCTGGCTGGCCTCTCTCACTTTCTTGCTCTCGTTCTGTGCCTCCCTCCCTCTCTCTCTCTCTCCCTCTCTTTTTCTTTTTAAGTATGCCTTCCTCACCCATTTTCTCCTTTCCCCTCCAGCTCCCTAGTCGGTGTTTTTATTCTAACCATATCTGCCTGAATCCCTTTCTTTTTTTTTTTCCCCCTCTTCCTCTATCCACCAATATTATTATTATCTTTCCCTTCATCCTGTGTGTTGCTCTTGCACTTTATTCCCAGGAGTAACTTATATATTGTGTTTTGTTGTCTAGAAGCAGATGAAACATACTTAGATGTTCTTGTTTAGGATTTATTCGTCTCGTACGCAAACAGTATATGTAACAAAATGCAGTCTGGCATGCTTTTGAGACTGCGCTACAATAATAATGTGAAAAATACAAGTTGAAAAAGGACGTCTAATGGATTCTTGAATAACAGAGGCTTTGCAGTGCTGCATCGCAAATTTGGTTTTCTAATGGTTGCGATGTGGCGATATACGAGGTGTGTCAGAACAGTTTCAGGACTGGTGTCATGAAAAATACATTTCAAATCCAAACTGCAAGTTTTCCCCTTCGACGGATTCCTCCTGGCGTCACCTTCCCAGTCTTCTCTGCCACGCCGCCATGCACTCCTGGAAGGATTCTTCCGGGATCCTCTGTCTTCACAGCCATCTTGATGTCATCCACGTCTTCAAAACGGGTCCCCTTGATGACCCCCTTGAGCTTGGGGAAGAGGAAAAAAATCCCACGGAGCCAGGTGGGGTGAGTAGGGAGGTTGCTCCAGCACGGCGATGTTCTCCTCAGCCAGGAGCTGTAGGATACTCAGGGCGCGTTGTCATGGTGAAGCAGCCACCACTTGTCCTGACACAACTCTCGCCTCTTCTCGTGCACTGAACAAAGCAAACGCCGCTGGATCTCTTTGTAGACGTGCTGGATGATCGTCTGAAGGGGAAAACTCATAGTTTGTAGTTGGGGTTTGAAACATATCTTTTGTAACACCAGTCCTGGAACTTTTCTGACACACCTCGTAGACAGTCAGGAAATAGTCTGGTGTTGGGTGATGTCTATCTCACATGTCTCTCCACATGAAAAAGAATTGCCAGAACTGAAAGATCTGATTGTGTGACTTTACAAAGATAAAAGAGGATACAGGGGGATCAATGAACAACTAAAAATCAGCTGACACACAGTTTTAGTAGTAATCAGAAGGTGTGGAACCAACCATAGTACCACTAATCAGAACCACAGTTCTAAAATGAAGCAAGAGACTGCACCATTTGCAAAGACTAGCTCTAGAAAACAGGCAGGCAAGTGCTTCAGAGTTTGCACAAGTTTCTGCGACAGATCAAACCGCGTGAAGGACATCCAAGAAAACTAAAATTCTTTGGAGCAAAACTTACTGGATTAAACTCAAGCTAAAGAACATGAAAAGAAGCCTGATGAATGTTGGAGGCACAGTCTTTGGTCAGATGATGGTCAAGATGAATTGCTTTGCAGTGTGTTTTGCATGAACCTGGACAGGGCTTCCACAGTGAATGCATAGTCCCGACAGTGAAGCACGGTGTTGGGAATGTGATGATATGATGCTGCATGGGTGCAAAAGAAGTGTTTTCAGAAAAAAAATCTCTGTTAATAAAGACACAGCATGATTTACTAGTACATTTCTATGATATTTTTAGAGTATAATATTTGCCTCCGAAATATGGTGAAGTAGAAGAAGAGAATAACCTTAAAGTTAATTAAAAGTGTGCTAATGTACAGTAGTTCAGTCATTTTTTTTTCTAGTTACATTCAACCACTGGATTTATGAAGCCATAATGTCAAACCACATAATTAGACTATTACCTCAAATTAATTTTCCCAATCTATCTTTTTGCTAGTGTTCCCTCGCTCACCTTTTTCTGGCCGTAGCGAGTAACAGTACATCAGATTGAGTCTTTTTAAGTGAACAAGTAAGATTGAAGAACATAATTTAGTCATTTGTAGACACAAGCAATTAATTATAGAGAAGGAATTAAGAAAGCCAAAAGGTAAAAAACAAGCAATTAAGGGAAGGAGAAGAAGGTACTGAGTGCATTTTGATTTGAGGTTTGTAATTTAACGGGCACGGTTTGCTATTAGAGGGAATTATTTATTAGAATGTTTTCCTCATGATACCCATGGGCTGCGCACCTCGACATCAGCAGCATTGCTCTCCACTTTCAGCTGTGGTGCTTAGTATTTACTGCTAAATAGACAGTATGCTAGGTGAAGCTTGAATAATGTCAGAGATCAAGTCTTTGGTAAATTGATAATCTGTCCCTAAGATGGCAAGATGCATGAACTCTTGAATTGCTTAATATCTTTCCTAGAGTTGACGATCCGTGTGTTTGATTTAAGAAAGCATAATAAGAGCATTACCGCCTGTATTCCATTGGATGTTCTTCTTACATGTTTCCCACAAGATAAAAGTCCCAAATCAAACACAGCCCAGAAATTAGCCCTGGCAACTTACGCAATCAGCTTTCCACGACTATGGATCTCTTGATAGGGCTATTTTTTGCGCAATAAAGGAAGCTTACAAAAATGTTGCAACCTTCAAAGCAGCTGAGAGCTCTTGTATGTATGACTGTCCTAACTGTCTTGTCGTGTACATGTGTCCCGCAGGTTTCATCCATAAGATTACGGTGCAGGCGTCCCCGGGCCTGGAGAAGAGGCGGAACTCTCCCGATTTGGGTTCGGGCTCCTCGCCTTCCTTTGGCCCACGTTTCCGAGCGATCCAACGTGAGTGCTGCTATTTGTTGCCTGGCGCAGGTGCACCTCCTGCATGTGTGTGTACACTTCCAGAGACGTTTAGGAAACCAAAGAGCGTTTCTCACCGTCTTGCGTGCCACATAACAGCCTCTGTTGCAACATTACATCTCTCAGTTTCCAAAGTCTCTCCTTTCATGTGCTCTCAACCACCCACTCGTCTTTTTGTCTTCCCCTGTTTCCCCGTGGGCCCCCGCTCTCTCTCTCTTTCTCTCTCTATCTCCCCCCCTCTCTCTCCCTCCCTCCTCTGTCTCTCACACACACCCTTTTCCCTTTTCAATAGTCTGTTCCAGTCCAAATATTATCTGACTTCCTCTCAGCAGCTCAGCACTTCTCGGCAGCATTTTTTTTTTTATTTTTTTTTTTTAACCCCCCCCAATCTGTAGGCCTTGCTTTGCAGTTACCTCGGAGCTGCAGTGGGGGGAGCCATTCAGCTATGTTTTTTTTTTTTTTCCAGGCAGAAAGCAACTGTAGTTTTATATGCATGCAGCGGCACCAGTGTGGTTTACTGAATTAAAAATATGCAGGCAAGAATTCATCGCTCGAGGAGAAGGGGTTGAGCAGGGTTGCAGCAGCGGCAGTGATTTACAATGCTCCTCTGCTTGTCGGGCTCTTAGACGTACGCCCCGAGATCTTTCCCTTCGGAGGAAAATTGTAGCCGGTAGGTCATGGGGCCGTCTTAACAAAACCCAAAAGGAAATTTGTGGTGTAGCAACAGGCAATGAAAGGCTTTTTACTAAACAATTACCACCGGGGTTTGACATAAAAGCACAAATTGCAGTGAAACATTTATCTGTAAAAGTGGTTAGTAAATCCAAAACATCTGCCAGCTTCATTTATTCATTAAATAGCAGGCTGGTTTTCTTTACTTCCTAATGACTCTCCTTAATGGCAGTCACTAAGCCATGAGTGTGCCTGTCATTAAAATGTGTTTAGTGGATATTTATGCTTGCCCTCTCAGTAGCAAGCAGTGATTTATTGCCGGGGCCTCCCAAACTTATTTGTCTAGAGAACTGCCAAATTGATTTGCATTAGTCCACAGAGCTGGATTCCATTATGGCATATTCTGCTGAATTAGATGACAAGAAAATTAAACCGCCCCATATTTTCAGCGACTTCTCGAACTCTGGGATGGTAATGGTTAGCATATTTGGCATCTCGGTAGGCTCTTCTGTGTCATATGTGTTGGCAGCTCATGGGTATTGCTGCCATTGTTTGTTTTATAGATTAGATTTGATCCTTGCACTTCTCTATTTGTCCACTTTCAGTGTAGAGAAATCTAAATATATGTGTTTATAGGATGATCTAAATGTTATCCTTTATAGCCATGTGTAACATATTAGTGTAGGTCTAGGAATGTTTCGTCATTCCGCTAGCTTAGTCCAGGTATATTAACCAAATTTTTAAATGGATTGGGATTAAATTTATTGCAGATTTTAATATTCCCCTGAAGATAAACCATACTGGAAGGTGGCGCAGTTGGTAGCACTGTTGACTCACAAGAAGGTTGCCAGTTCACGTCCCAGTGTGGACACCCGGGATCTTTCTGTGTGGAGTTTGCATGTTCTCCCAGTGCAGCGTGGGTTCTCTCTGAGTTCTCCGGCTTCCTCCCACACAGTCCAAAAACATGTTGAGGTTATTTGGTGATTCTAAATTGTCTGTAGGTGTGAATGTGAGTGTGCTTGGTTGTCTGTCTCTAAGTGTAGCCCTGTGATAGACTGGTGACCTGTCCAGGGTGTCTCCTGCCTTCACCCTGAGTCAGCTGGGATAGACTCCAGCCCCCCATGACCCTAGTGAGGATTAAGTGGTGTATAGATAATGGATGGATGGATAAGCCATACTGACTCTGGTGATACACTGACTTTTATTCTCTCAGTTTAACCTTCTGAGCACGAAGCAGTTTCTGGATGTTTTTTTTTTTGTTCCTCCTGTCACGTTTTTACCAACTGTAGGCTCATTTTTCACCGCAGTATAAATAAATATATAAATTATTTAACAGAAATACCAAAGTTGAGTTCCTTTGATTATTAATTTTACAAAAAATAAAAAATAAAATAGAATCAACCTTTTTCCAAGTGCCCACAAGGGTTAACAATACTGGAAAAATGGTGGCTCTAAATGCTGTAGATACTAATTTGCATCTATGCACCTAAAGTTTTCTCGACAGAACTAAAAGTTACACAGAATTAGTTCAAGCACTGCCGGAAAGTTTGAAATCCAATGCTGATTCTTTCTTTTTTCACAGTTTCTGGCTCTGATAACAGGTGTAATTTTGGCATTTAAAAAAAAAAAATATATATATATATATAAACATGCCTTTCAAACTGGATTTTTACCTTTGTGGTTCAGAGGGTTAAAGTATCCAATGAATGATACTAAAACTTTAAGTACAACATCTCCCAGAGACATTCACATCCCCTACGGGAGATATCTGTGCTGATTCTTTTCCCAATACTTTGATTTTATGAGCAGATTTCTGAGAAACTAAGCCTCTGGTATACACTCTGCTTACTGCAAATTGACAAATGTTTGCTCGCTAATCTTAGACGGTGAACATTGTAAACATTTCACCTCGTAACCGTCGGCGTGTTGCCATTGTGAGTTTGTCGGCACGCTGAAATAAGTGTTGCACCTATTGTCAGGACAACCTGCTAAACATGAGGTCTTGATGTTTGTTGTATAGGAGTAAAAAAAAAAGTCTGTACAACAAAAGAAGCAATTTCTCTGGACATTTTTTTTTCTTGGTGACTGGGACAATAAACACACTTTAACATTAACATGCTGCAGATGGCGAGCAGTGGAGCAAACTTTGAAAATAACCTAAAACACGACTGCACGCAAGATTAAAGTTTGTTACATATCAAACCTCCAAAAGTCCAAATCTGTGGTTTTGACTGTCATTCATTCAATGCACTTTAACACCAGAAACACTCCTTCTTTCCGGCATATAAAAAACCCCATATTGACGTGTTAACAAGGTAAAAACCTCGATTTTCACTTAACAGAGATGTATTAAAAAGAGAGTTTACAGAGGACAATGCTGGGAAAAGGACATTTCTTTCAGGCCACAGTCTGATCTTGATGAAATTGAAACGCTGACACCATCACCTGACTTCTGTGCTTGCTTTGAAAACATTGTGTTAGAAACCGATGGGAGGTAAAGTGCATCAGCCAAGCCTCTGTTGCAGCGGAGGCCAAAGAAAATACTACAACACGTCCATTGCGAGAGCATATTTACCTTTTTTTCCCCCATTTCTGAAGGCGAAATGAAAAGAAAAGTGGAAATCAATGAAAAAAACTCGACACACTAAAGTTTTCCATTTCTCATCTTTTCTCTCGCGTCTTTGACTGGCGTTTTGGTCGTTATGGTGAGAAGGCTGCTCTTAAAAAGGGTGTGATGGGGTTTGTATGTTGCAAGCTGTTCTGACAGGAAGCCCGGCGTACACTAGTTTCATGTGACTGAATCGTTACACACTGTTCACACACTTAGCAACACAAACCAGGTGAGGGGGAGAGGTGGGATGAGATGTGTTGCCAGAGCCTGGCAGGTGTAATCGCAACTTTTATTCGAACTCTGCGTTTCCCCTCATCTCCTCCCAGGTGACTTTGGCGCCTTCTTCTCACACTTCCTGCCTTGTGAACCAGCTGGCTGTTATATGACGGTGTAGGCTGCATCCACGTGACGCATCAGAGTCAATCTGGACTTAAACTTTGCAGAAATAGGAGTTGAAAAAGCACACCGAGGTTTCATAAATTCAAGAGTCAGTTAAGGCCAGTTCTGTGGAGATAATTGCAGCAGTGTGCTGATTTGCTTTTTCGAACACCCACCTCATTACAGTACAGCTAAGCAGTAAGTATATGGAAGCTCACATTAATTTTACCCTGTCTTTTCTTCTTTTTTTTTCCCTCCCCATTTCTCTGCAGTCAGCCCAAGTGACAGCAGCAGGACGTTTGGTCTGAGCCCAGTGTGGCCCTTAGATTCCCCTTCTCTTAAACAAGCCAATGGAGACCTGAGGTTGAGCTCCCACTGGAGGCCCCAGAGCCCAAAAAGTCCCAAAAGCCCTAAAGTCCTGCGCCTTAGTCCCCAGGAAAGCAGGTACAGCAGGACATCACAAATGTACGCATTTACAATTTCTCTGCTTAACTCGTGCTTAAACGAATGTTCTTGTTGCTTCCAGTCTGTCGATGCGAGCCAAGCTCCTGGAATCAGACAGCAATGAGAATGGAGAATCCAAGGAAGACTTTGAGGAGTATCGACCCTCCACACCGACCCCTGCCTCTGCTCAGAACGGTATCCGATGGCCTCCATCACCAGCCTAACCACATTTCTTCCACTATCCACCATTATAATTCACATTGGCATGCGTGTGAATTATAAATAGATGCTAAATGAATAATAAATATGCTGAGTGTTCCTTTTCTGTCTCTTTCTCCTTCTGTCTTCTTAAAAACTTTCTCTCTCTGCAGGCTCCTCAGTGAAGGACAGCCTGCGGCTTCCTCTACCTCAGGGAGACTCGGGCAGCGAGGAAGGGGGTTCCTCCCCAGCTGGCTCCCCAAGGCCTGAGAGGGGTTCTCTTGGTGGCCTGATTAAGAGCACCCACCGGGCCCTGCTGGGCGGTGGCTCCCTCCTGGCCTCCGTAGGACTAGGCCGCTGCCTGGATATTCCCCCAAGGGTGCCCCCTCGAACTAACCCGCCTTACTTGGATGACCGCACCCACTCCGAACTTGAGATCTCCCTCCCTAAGCCCCTCATTTCAGACCCCCCAGTAGTGGATGATCTTATCACTTTCTCCACCTCTGAGCCTCTCCCCAGACCACTTTTGGATTTAGCTCTGCAGTACCAAGAACTAAAGCCTTTGCCCCTGACGCCGCCTCCACCGAACCCTCGCGAGAGGAGCGGACATCGGACGCTACAAACGCAGCACACGCCGCACAGTCCCCAGAGTCCCAGGCCCCCTTTGCAGCAGGACAGGGCCAGCCCAGGCGAATGGACCCCCTGTTGTAATTCCACAAACGGGGAGCTGAGCAGTGATTCCTGGGAGCACAGAGCTGACAGGAGGAGGAGATCCAGCCAAGGTCTGCACGCTTCTCAGCTAGGTCAGTCTAAATCTGTTTGTCACCTTTAAAGGACCAATTTTACAACTCAGTTAACCCACATTTTTAAAAGAACACCTACCTGAAGGTGCATATTTGAAGAGAAAAGCATTCCATCAAGTTGCATTATGGGGAATCATTGTGATTTATCTTACACTCCTTATGTAACCAATGCCGAACCACTGGAGTGTTCCTTTAAAAGGCAGCCGCTTCCCCCCGATCTGGTCAATGATTTGGTTCTTAATTTAGCTGCACGATTCATCTGCATTTCCCAGCATGTTTCAGGAGGCCCTACACTGAAATGCGGATCCAGCTTTTACCTTGAATAATGCACCTCCACAGCATGACAATGTTCCCTCACAGTTCTTGCAGAATTATTATTGTGCCTTTTTTTAGCAAGATCTTTCCGGCACAAGGGAGGCTTCAGTGCTGCTCGAGCTTTTTCATTTACATCAAAGCTTTCCTTCCTCCTATTTGCATATCTCAGGTAACAGCTGGCCCTCCATACTTCACTGCTAATACTTGCTAAGCAAAGCTAGCAAGCAATCTTCTGTTGTTTTCCTCCCTTTTCAACACGGAGTGTTCTTTTATTGCAAAAGTTAAAGATGAATGCAAAACATCGGGCGGCACAGCTGAGGTCACGCAGACAGACAGCGGATTCAAAATTGCTAATAATCTATTCTTGACTTCACTGCTGCTGCTGCTGCTGCTGTGGTGTTGTTTCTGGAACTTATTCAGATAGTGTGCCTGGAGCTCAGGATGCATATGCAGGCATGTCAAGTGTATGCTAAGGTGCCATTCATAAGGAAACATACATGACAGTGGCAACAAAAAAAACACCATTCAAGAGTGATTAGCATTCCACTCTGCCTCAAAATTATGACGTGTGGCATGTTTTTGTGTTTTAATTCATGCGTCATGCGAACAGACATGATCTGCATATCAGCATCAAATTCATTTACAGTATATTCATATGTTTTATTTCTCCAAAGACTGATATGCATTTCTTGGAAGCACTGGCACAGTTTAGCGCCATAATGACGGAGGCGTGAGTATTGGTTGTTTTAAGAGCGAGTGGGCTTTAGGAGGGCTTTAAGAGTGCCCTCTGGTAACATTTCACACTCTATATCTGGTCCGATTGACTCACAAAGCCTTGGATTCTCCACAGAGAGGTTCTTACAGCTCTACCCCCAGGTACTGAGCAGACATGCCTCGCCTGTTCCGCTGAGTAACAACCGTAATCTCACAAACCGCATGCGCTCATTACATCAGAAAAACAGAGGCAAAAGCTGCACATAATTAAACAGCGAGTGTTTTAGCTAAACATCTTATTATGTTTATTGACTGTAATGACTCAGGCTCAGATGCACAGACAGACTGCCACAAGGTTGCTGGCGGTGAATGTGTGCTTGAAAGAGGGAGATGAATTCAGAGGATTCCTTCAGTGGTGTTTCTTTGTGCTCTCGTGTGACTCCTGATTGCTCTTTTCTTGTCAGCTGAAAAGCTTAGCAGCCTTGGAGAGTTTGTGTTGATGTAAATAATGCCATTTGGCAGACACATCACATACGGAAGTGGCAAATGTTCATTCAGGCTGATTTATTCTGAGTTTAATGTTCTTGTCAGTGCTAATTTACGCTTTCTGTTTGCTACTGTTGCAGCTCTGTCAACTAGTTACGCAGCACTATGTTACACTTAATTTAGACTAATTGCATCGACATTCTGTACGGCTAATTGTTTCATTTCTTTCCGCAACAACAATGTACCACTTTCATGTTTCTGTTTGGATCATTTTCATCAAACAGGTTTATGTGTTTTGCAGATTATTAAGCAAGCGCAGGATTCAGATTGGGGAGGAGTGCGTTAACAGAGCACCAGGGCAGCACTGCAGCACTTTGAGAGTCATTTGCAGATTAACAATTAAACCCTCCTCAAGCAAGAAAGATAAAGACAAGATGATGAAGATGTTTAATATGTTGAGTATTCAGCCTTTCTCTCATATTGTGTCTTTGCTTGAAGAAGCTCTCCTCTGATTTTACAGATGAAGCTTTAGCTCTGATCTGTGGCTCCGGAGCAGCTTTGGAAAAGTCCAAGAAAATAACATCTTCAGTTAGGCTGCAGATGCTTGGCTGAAAATACTCAAACTAGGAACTAGAAGTCAGAATATCCTGTCCTCTGTGGTCTGATTTTATTTATCTTTGTTAGTTAAAAATGAATTTGGGGGGGATTTTTGCTTTTACTCAATAGAGCAGTCGAGAGAGATGGGAAATGATGGTTTGGTGTGTAGCAAATGGTCCTGCTGGCTGGGAATCGAACTGGGGTTTCTGCAGATGTGCCACAAGAGAGCATGTTCGATGGTACTGTGCAGGTCCAGAATATGTAGATGTGACCTATTGCGTATGTACGGACCAGGGAGCTCCGAGTGGACAAGAAAGTAGTATAATAACAACTATGGTGTCTGCAACTGTGCAACTGCAAAATGTGAGTAAGTTGAGCTAAGGCAGGCCATGTAAATGTCTATTGGCCACGGACTGTTCTGTGATGGCACACACTAAACGATGGCCATGCACTTTATTATGCATTGTTTAAACGGATGAGTTCAATACAAAATCACCTCTGTACAGTTGTCATGAAAGGGGAAATTAGTTACTTTTTTTTTTTACAAGGCTGTAGACATGTTTGTTCTGTTGTAAAGTTAGGAAATTTAACATGCAGGTCTGTGTGGATTGATTCGCTTTTGGAGCCAGCCTCAAGTGGACATTTGAGGAACTGCACTTTTTGGCACTCCGGTTCATTTTTCATCCCTAAAGGCTGCTGCTTGGTTCTAACCACTGCTGCTCTGATTCTGATCATCATCTCTCGATTGCAAGTCCCTCAGCTTTACAGAAGTATAATAGTAAATTGCTGGAGTGTCCCTTTAATGCGTTTTGTTTTCTCTTCTTCACAGTTTTGGACCTGCCCTTGTGCCAAGACACACAGGACTCTGACGACAAGCCATCGGTGCCCTATTCTCTCCACCCCAATCCTGCCCTTTTGAGCCCCAAAACCCGCCGCCTGGAGGTCAGTGTCATTCCTCGGCCCCGCCCATCCCCCATCCGCCCCCGCATCGACCCCTGGAGCTTCATCTCGGCCGGTGGTGGGAGCTCAGGTGGCGGCCGCAGCCCAAATCGCTCAGACAGCAACCTCCTGTGCTACCAGCCATCGCCTACCAACCCGTTTACCAACTGTGACCCTTTCCCCTCTCCGGACTGCGACCCATTCGCCCTCAAGGCTGACCCTTCGAGCAACTCGGACGGCGCCTCACCCTTCGACCCTTTCTCTGCTCCCTTCCCCACCTCTCGCTCCGCCCCGTGCTCCACCAACGGCTCCCCGACGCTGCCCTCGTTCCGCATAGCGCCCATCAACCCGGCCGACTCGCCTCTCATTGACCTCGGCTGGGCGGGCTGCAGCAAGCCCCTGGATGGCACCAAAGAGAGGGCGCACCCCCGCAGGATACTGGGGCTCAAGCCCTTCAAGTCCCCAACGCAACTCAGAGACGACAGGTTTTAAATCCAGCCTCGCCTGTGGCACGTGGCCCATTTCATGAATGGATGCTAAGAACTGCGATTTTTATCACAGGAACACAGTCCAGGACCTTTTCCCACTACTATGTCCAACATCATAACAAGGATTTGGAGCACACACTCACCACTCAACCCGCTGAGTGAGGTTTCCCGCATGGGAGCATCAATCATCACAGGTCTTGTATGTACACAAGCCTGCTGCTTTGGAAACCTGAAAGCCAGTGAAAGCCAGTGAAAGGTGGTACATTGAATTGTGGGATAGCTGCCTGTGAACCAATAGCTGGTGCCCATTTCATTCATTCCTTCTATCTCTGTTTCTCTATCCCTTTGAAGGAGCAGAATACAGATCACTAGTCCCATCTTCAGATTCTATCAGACTGCTCATATCACCTGCTTTCATCTCCCCCCTACCTTTGAAGCATTGTGACAATGCAGAGGTGGATAAGGCGACTTGCACAGCTTCATCTGCCTCTACCTCTCTACAGACTGAAAGCATTCAGGACAATGGAAAATTGGAGTGCCTTATTTCGTGAAGTGTTTTTAATATATATCTTTTCAAGGTTCCTTGAATGGTTAATCTGGTGCGTAGGGAAGACGCTATGAATTTGGCTTAAATTTGCAAATCAGCTTAGCATTGCAGTGTAAGAAGATGTCGTCTGTGTGTGCGTGCGCGTGTGCATGTATGTCTAGACTCATTGTTCAAGGAAAGCTTACTGTTTTTTTTTGGTTTTTTTGTTGTTGTTTTTTTTTGGAAACTGCGTCTGCCTGTTGCATTGTGGGAGAAAAAGCACTCAGAGTGGATATTCTAGGCCGCTCATGAAATCCAAGACAAAACCATGACCCAGGCATTCCACTTGGAAGCAGATAACATTCCAGTCACATTCCCCGGGAAATGCCAGGGATTGGACAGATTCATTCGGCTGGCAGGCGACACAGCACAGGAAACAAGACGGGGGAGCCCTCTGCATTCCCTTCATATGCCAAAGAATGCCACTGCGACAGTGTAAGGGCTGGGACAAAGGGTATTTGCAAATAAGTTGTTTTTACCTCCATGGAGTGCCAGACCAGGGTGGGTGGGTTTGCACACAGGACAGCACGGAAGCAAGTTGAGACAATCACAGATAGTATTTGAACAGAGCTGTTCTGTGGTTATCAACTTTTTAAATACTATCCATCCCGTCTTATCATCACCTGTCTGTTGCTGTAGGAAGGTTCAGCCAAATGCTTTAAAGTACTTGCAAATACTATGACACCTAGGTGTGGAAGCTTCATTGAGAATTCATTTGTACAGACCACAAATTAAGTCTTGCAAACGTTATCACACACTTTCAGTTTCACAGATCTCAAAATTTACATTTTCTTTCCCAGAAAGAACAAAATGCACTACTTTCCAGGCTTTCATTAGTTCCTTTGTTGAATTCTTGAACTAACAAAAACCAGTGTGCCTGTTCTGGATGTGTTAACTTTCTCCTGAACCAAATTTCATGTCTATATAAATATGAGCCAGGAAAAAAGCCCTGAAGAACACCTGATGTGAAAGACATTTTGAGTCCTTGCAGAGGGAGGACTGGACGGTTAAGACCTGTAGCTTGGAGACAGTTTGCGTAACTTAGTAAAAATCAATGTCAGACAGCTGTTCAAAGGAAAAACGATCCACAAACCAGCATCTCTGAAGGTCACTCATTAACACATTATAGTTGTGTTTAATTCCAGCGACTTCTGGTCACTCATGGTCGTCACTATGAGGTTGCCAGGCAACTAGTGGAAGCTCTTGGAAGCCACTGCTCCTGGCCAAGAAAAATCCCCCCTCCTTCTCCCGTAAACAACAAGTCAATGCTCTTATTATTAAGCTTTAGTGCAGATTAAACTAACGAGACATGATGTGGTAATTAATAAGCTTTGGAGGCGCTGGTGGCTGGATTGTTGTTACATGTAAACAGAGCCGGGCTCGCTGTGTGCCTGAGTGCTATTGATCTTTTCATCTATCTAATGCGATAATACTCCTATTCCCAAATTGTCCAACTATTCGTCGAGGCTGCGACAGGTAATGTGCATTCAAATCATCTCAGTAAGGCTTTGCAAAGACGAGATCAGCGGTAGCTCCCTCTACCTTTTTTTTTTTTTTGACCTGTGAAAGACTGTGATGTGGTGTTGAGATACAAGCAGTACAACAGGCCGGAATGCACCGCGGCACCACTTGGTTCGCAATCAAGATCATCCTACATGCTAAATATAACATGTTCAGGCACATTCTCAGGGTTTTTTTTTTCTGAAATCATCTTGGGAAGGTTGAGGGGAAGTCGCTGGAGTGTTTTGAACAGACTGTTAATGCATTGTTGTATCCGTTTTTTGTTTTTTTCAATGGTAGCAAAGGCTGATCCCGTCAATTAACATAACTAGTGTAGGTCAAGCATGTAAGCAACTGAAAGAGACCCCCTCTGACTCATGGCGCAAACTCGTCCCGCCAACCGCGGCTTCGCTTAAACATCACGACGTGCGAACGCTGGATCGGCTTCATCGCTGACACCGTGTCATTGGAAGACAATGCCGGCTTTGTTCTGCTCAAGAGTGAAAGCCTCGTCTCCAAAGGGGGAAAAGCTTTGTGATTAGCCTAATAATCCTACTGACGAACAGAGGAAGCTGATAGCGATAATTAGCCTCTTGATAAGAGCAGGGAGCATTAACAAAGCGTTCAGATATTTGGTTAATTAATTTGCCCCGACGTTACGAAAATACCCTGCATACTCCGGGCAAGGTATTGAGTCGCCTTCCGCACCAGCTTACATCTCGATTTAAGCCGTGGCCTTTTTCCTTGTTTCAAAGAGCCGTCTGTCCTCCCCTCTTTTTCTCTCTGTTGCCACTGGCTACAGCTGCTGACTGGACTTCTTCTTCATCTTCATTGTCAAGGCTCACCTTTTTCTGCCTTCTCGCCCCTCAGGTGGTGTGGGAGATAGTTTTCTTTCATTCATTTTCTTCCTTACTTCCCTCTTTGCTTGGCTGCAAAGTTTTCTTGAGGGCAGTTGTGTCCTGACACTGCAGAGCATTCGGGTCAGTAACAGCCAGGTTTTTTTTTTCCTGCGAGGGGGGAGAAAGAAATGGCATTTGTTCTAGGACAGAGTACATTTACAGAGGAGTGCTCATTTTATAGAGGCAATTCTGTTTGAAATTGGAATAGGAGTTTTATTGTGTAGTTCTTTTGCACGTTAATGCGTGTGTTCGTCGTCTGCGGCGGCAACAGAACAGACGGAGCCTGTCGATTCTCATTCTAATTTTTCAAACGAACTAGTTTGTCCTCATCTGAAGGCAAAAGTTTTATAGCTGTTCTGTACGGCTGCAGTCGGGGATGGTTGTGAAAAGCCTGCCGTCATAGAGAGAGGGGTGAGATGTGTCAATTTATATAAATGGGTATCGCACACTGTGACTCTTCTAGAAAGCATTTGCCTAGTATTGCAATTTGAAAACCGATAGAAGTGGTTGTGTCAAGAAGGAGAAAAGGGAGCTTGAGAGAGTTCAAACACTGCCTACTGTCACACCTCCGCACACCTGGCAATTGCTGAGGAAAGTGGGAGTGAATGTCAAATTGTCTGTTTTAAAAAAAGATACAAAAATTGTCGTATAAACCCCTTTGGATTATGAATTCGTAAAGAGGGATCTAGATTTGTGAGAAACACTTCTTCTGAACCTGTTTGATTTTCTACCAAAGCTTATGCATAGACAAGCAGCTGCTGGTTAGCATGCACCTGGAGTGTTCCAGAGGTTTACCCTTGAGGGGGACAAAGAGTAAACCCAATGCTCTGACAAACAGGAAAAACACATCGGCCACCACTCTGACTCTGACAGGATTACCCAAGAACTGGAATTTTGCTTGTCCAAAGCTTGATGTTGACCTCTGGTCTGATTGAACAACTCACCTGCCATCACCTGGACACGAGCACGATGGATCTTCTTTGTGGTGAGCAAACCTAAGAGGTTTAATATAGAACTTGTCTCTCTCAGCGGCGCTCCCCTACCTTCCTCCGCTCTCTTATCCCCACCACCAACATTTTACAGACATGACAAGTGATGAGTTATTGCCTCGTCTCTTCGTGTCAACACACAAAGCCACGAGAGCTATCTTCTGATAGTCGTTACGCTTGGGTAGCTGTTATTGTCAACACAGCTCTGTGAGCAAAAAAAAAAAGATACATGAAGGAAATTGAGATGATTGAAACGTCTGGCAGATTATTTCTGTCACGGATTCTCTCTGTGTGTCAAGTATCCACTTCAACCTGCCACTCATGCCTTGTCTGTGTGTTCTCTCACTGCTAGACTTTAATTTTCCCCCAGACCTGATGTTGAAAAGCACATTTTGTAATTGACTGCATAAACTATTACTTTCAATAACAGGAGTCACTTTGGTTTTCACAAATAATTACATTATTACCTGTATTCAGAGTGGGAATGTGTTCCCCCCTCTGGTAATAACTTTTCGAAGTAGTTCATTTGAGGTAGTGAGAAACCTCCATCCCATAAAGAGACCCATGAAAATAGGTTAGAATACTTAGAGCACCTGCTTACATAAACAAAATACCCCGGCCTCATCTGTTAAAGTGTAATCTGAATCTGACAAGTGTATGCTAGCTGAGGGAATAAACAGGGACACATTTTTAGGAAACACTTTGTGGACAGGGATGTCCAATTCTTGGTTTTGGCTGTCAGATTTAGGAACCATAGCTGCCATTTGTCTGCCGGAGCTGGCAGCAAGCACTCCAATAAGAAAGTCCTGATGAGTTGCTTGTGACGCTCTGCTCTTCCAGGCATCGCCTCATCCGTCATTGCAAATCACTGTCCTGAGAACATACTGACAAGGCGAGTGGAACCGAATTCTCCACAGGCCAGACTGATATCTGGCCACCGGTGATCTGCTTTCAGGCCCGCTGCGGCGGGGAGCAGGCGCGATTTGATGATCTTAATTCAAAGTTCAAGCTAAGACCATTGCCCTCTAATCAGCGAATGGCAAATGGTCAATACATTACATGAATAAAATCTAATCAGACTGCACAATGGAGAAATCCGAGGCCTTGACCCTCATCATGCCAAGAGGCTGTTTGTGAGTGGTGGTTGTGTTTTAGAGGTGAAAAATCAGAGCTATTACACAGGATAGAATAAATAAAATGTTGCAAGCCGGTTGTTTGCAAGGAGTAAGAGTGGAAAGCGCTGCCTAATTCAACCATCCATTGGGGTTTCAGCCACACTTAAACCTTTATTTGGCTTTATAAACAGCAGAGGTGTGCACATGCATACCTATTACTTGATTTACTGTGATTAAGTAATTGATTCAACTGTAGCAGTGAAGATTTAAAGACTGGAATGGGACTAATACTGGTGCCAGAGAATATATAATCCAGCCATGTCTGCAATTTTTAAATCAAAATTAGTGCAATCGTCAAACATCGGAGGTGATGTCCTGAGTTAATTCTAATCTGAGTCAAACATAAGATGATACAGATCTTTACACGTACCTGTGAGGGCACCCCAGTGTAATATCATTTAAATGTCAAATGATTCACCACAGTAATACCGTGCAATAGTTGCATCACTTCTAAGTTTAGATTTACTGCATTAGAAACACAAGCCTCACAGCAGGAACTCAATGCAACAAAAGTTAGTACACCTTTCACTGCTGCTGTTTAAATCTCTTGGTTTTTTTTTAATACTTTGTATGTGCACCTTTAGTTGTGGTGACAGAATCAATACTCCCTGCTCCGGGCTGGGATGTTCCTTTTTTTTTTGCCAAGCTTCTGCAAGTTATCTTGTCAGCCAGTGTTCTTTTATATCCACAGGCATTCATGGTGCATAAGCTCCATACATCACACGCCCACCTCAGTGCTTCACTGTTGGCTCTGTGCATTCACTGTGGTAGTCATGAAAAGGTTCGTGCCAAACATGCTGGACCTCAGAAACTCACATAAGAATCTGAAGCGTTTCCCTGTTTTTCAGAGCTCAACTGTACAAGTAGCTCACCATGTATAGTGTAACTTTAGCATCATGGTAACTGCGGCTCTGATTAGTGGTCCAAAGCTGTTCACAGGTCTTTATGAAACCATGTTCAGTGAATTAGGCTGATTGGAAATCACAGGTTTACTCAATTGTGTCTCAGTGGCCTCAGGTATCCTAACGTGTGTGTCAGTGATTACAGGTGTATTCACTTTTGTTTCATTGGGTTCAGTCTTTGGAAAATTTTCGTTTTTTATAAGAAGAACTCAGAAATAATGAGGTGATACAATTTTGAATGACTGAATTAGTGCAGTGGTGGACTCACTTGTGTTCGCCACCTAGCTGAAGCTAACCTTTAGTTTAAATTGTCATTAACCAGGTCAGCTGAAACTTTAGATTTCATTATATTTAAATTATTTAGCTTGCTGTATGTTGAAATAATGTGTTTAGAGGTATATATTTTTCCTAGTTTTCATAGTACAAGTCTTCCTTCTTATTTGCAAAATAAGTCATGGTTCTGTATCTCTATATGTAGCCAGTTTGACTTCATTTCCATCCTATAGTTTCTGACACCATGCAGATACTTTGGTGTGATTTGATTCTTTTTTTTTTATATAAATGTGTCAAAATTGCCACCGGGGAAATGATAAGAATCAAAGCGCAATGTGTGACTGTGACAACACGGTGGCAAGTGATGGTGGTGGAAGACTGAATCTCATTACTGCACAGCCTTCTGGGTAAACTAACCAAGCTGTGAAATAGAAACTATGAACTTTTGTTACTGGAAAGAAAAAGAACTCCTTTTAATAGCCTCTATGCCTGTATTAGTCAAAGTAGAGGAGCGCAGTGTGCATGTAAACATACCCATTTTTAGTGTTTGACGTGAAGGAAGTCAGCAAGTCAAGGCAGAAGTTGACTGTATTTCTTAAATTGGTGCGGCTCCATTTAAGGCATGTTTTTCTCCCTCATGGGTACAGAGGAAAATTGGAGAACGATTCAATAAGGCTGGATGGAAAAACTCTGGCTGAACATGTGTTGTATTTACTTTTATTGATGAAATTTTACCTTGGCGGGTCAGTGAAGAGTGAATTCTGAAACGACAAAATAGATGGCCTGGCATTTCAGTGGCTTTCACCTGATTCACCTTTGCTGCCTTTGCTTGCTTGTGCTCAATTAAGTGGATGTTACAAATACACCTGGTTTTCAGCCTCGTTTCAGTCGTCTTATAGCGAGCTGTCAGCGCTGGAGACACATTATTGCTCGTTCTGGCTCGTATTAAACTGAAACACCTGCCCAGGCCTTTGTTTGGCCTTAATAGGCCGAGACCAAATGATCAAATATGACCTTTCGTCAAGCGTACAGGAACTGCACATCCCAATAGGAATGTGGACAAAAGCCATGTCTGCCAGAGCTGCCGCCAGGTGTGTATGCGGTCTCTAAAACTGTGAATATTATTCCTAATTCTTTTCAGTCTGTGCATCCAAGGTCACCATCTGCTGTTTTTTTTTTTTCCCCAGCAACAGCGAAAACTGAATCAATAGGAGCTATGAAAGAAAGAGCAATTCTCTTCCAAGACTACAGTGATGGCTCTTGCAGAAAGCTGGCACTCTGTTTAGAAAATAAACATGGATTTTATCTATGAGGTTATTAAGTCCAATGCCCACATTCTCATCCCCTCCCTCTGCTCGACAGCATAAAACAGCCCCATGCTTGTGATTATTGTTCTGTCTAGCTATTGACACTCAATTACCTTGTGATCTTCCTCAAATAGAAACCGTTCAATCTGTAAATTTCTGTTTCTGGAGTGCTGAATGAGTGTGCTGCAGAGCAATTGGTTGAGTAAGCAGCCCTTGTGTCTCAAATATAGAAAGTGCGAAATGATTTATTGTTGTCTGCTCAACAGTGTTTGCCTATAAAAGGATTAGCTGGGTTTTTTGGGGGGCATTTTTTTAATCATTTGGCGTCTTATTACAAATCGGAGTCCATAAGCTTCGGTATAAACAGAAGTGTATACACCTCCATGTCACCTAAATGTTAAATGACACAAAACTGTATCGCTTTAAAGTCAGTGCATCATTTCTAAGTTGAACAGTGAGGTATTGTGTGAAATTCTGTAAAGATTAACCACATTATAAATGCAGGCCGCACAGTAGGAACTCAATGCAACAACAGTCACTTTCCATTGCTAACTTTTATTTTGTCAATACTTCTTGTGTCTACCTTGATTTTTATGAATGAACTCAATTCTCCTGTTTTTCAATGAATGGTGCCATTTACGCCATCTCCCCAAGACCTTTTACACTCATCAGACCCCACATCACTCCCACGTAGGTGCTTCACTGTCCTCGTCAGACTCACGCCCAACATGTTCCATTGATCTGAGCAAAGCATATTTATCTTAACTGCATTTCAGGATTTTAATTTTTTTTATTTTGGAACGTTTTATGTTGCAGTTTTGTGCTGAAGAGCAAGTAAACATTTTTTTTTTCTTAGACATTGTCCATACAGGTAAGCATCACGCTCAGATGGTGTGTCCCTCACGCTGCATTGTTGTTGCATTAAGTTTTTACTTTGGTGCTTTTATTTCCAGTGTAGCCGATGTAAAGTGCTTGTTTTTGGTCATCATAAAACTACACTTGTCAACCTAGAAATAATAATTCATTACTAGACAATAGAAAACAGCAAAAAATAAACCAAGTTGGATTTGAGTTTTTGGGGCTAGCTTGCAGGGCAATGGCTGACTGGATCTAATTGTTTGCACCAAAATATCCAGCTGAAATTACATCCCTTTTTGTAGCCTAAATAATGCCATGTCAGTTGGTTCTAATTAAACTAATTATCTCCAAGTCTCTTAGTAATTGTTAAAACTTGTTAAAGAAAGAAGGATGAAAATACAAACTCCAGGGATTGTAGATAAAATAACAGGCCTGTGGAAAAGCGGCGCCACTATGTTTAGTGCTGCCAACAGTGCCCTACTTTTGTACAAATCAATGTTAACAAATTTAATGATCGCCTAAGTGACTAAACGTCTGACATTTCACCTGATTAACGTCTTCAAAGGCGCAGCCATAATTCCGGGTAAAGTGTTTGCCTGAGGCTTTAGGGTATTTAACAGTAGGTGGTCTCTTTCAGGTGCTCATGGTTGGGCTTAAATAACTGAACTCTAAATGATCCACACAGGCAATTTGAAATGGTTTGGATGGTACAAATCCCCATGACTCACTGGTCAAATCTCTTCAACTCACAGCATCACAGTACTGTAAAAGGCTTTTCCTTCTGACAGCTTCCTAGCAGCCTGCGTAAGACATTCACAACATTTCTATACAGGGGGAAAAGTGGATATTTATAAATGGCCATCTTTTTACACACTGGATTATTTCTCTTTGGAGATGGCCATGGACGCAGTCTACATTAGGATGATGGATTGATTGCTTCATATGAACAAAACGTCTTTTTTTTTTTTTTTTTTTAGGTTTTCACTGGAGTTTTTAAGATGCGTGTATGGGTGCTTCACAGACTAACTTTACATTCCAGTTCTCGAATCTGACCAAATCTGATCTGCCCCAGTGTTTGTGTAGCAGAAAAAGTTCAAATGAATCGCCTGGTAGAGCTTGAAACCCGGTTCTTTGTGTACATTGCAGCAAAATCCCAAACCTAAATTGCAGCCTAATGTCCCCTTGAGGCACCCATACTGATTTTTTTTATGTGCATAAAACTGCTAAGATGAAGATAAGGTGTTTGCGGCTACCTTAAAGTAGCAGTAAAGCTTGACCTTCTCTCTGTCTTTGTATCTATTTGCTTTTATTGTAATTGTTCCAGATTAATTTGTCTCTTTTTTGTGTGTTTTATTACAACCTAGGCGATGTGATAACACAATCGTTGCATTGCCCTGGCAGCCATTTTTACATCTCTCTCAGAACTGTCTCTGCTCGTGCGAGTTAGAGGTTTTGCAGTCGTCGGGCTTTGAAAAAATTCGTTTTTGTTGCATTTTTGTGAAATCTCGCACTGGGCTGGGCCTAATCAACTGTTTTTATTGTGCGTCAAGAGGATTATTTCTGTATACAGTATGTGAAAAATGTTTTTATTTCTCTTGACTATTATAATGGGTTTTAACCTGTGGAAAAAAAACAAAGGAAAAAAAAGCTCAAAAAGAGATAAGACCAAATAAAATGTAACACTCCTGACCTGTTTGTGACCTTATTCCTGTCAAAGCTGGAACAATGGAATTTGAAGCCACAATAAGGAAGCTTTCGTGATTGTTGTTCAGGCAACCATAAAGCCAGGAGGACACTGTTGACTTTTTATGAGTTTATTGATTCTACTGGTGTGATTATCTTTTCATTTTCATGCACTTCACTGCACTGTTATGAGCTTATGAAACCTTCCACTTACTTGTTTCTACTCCTCTACAGAAGCCCACAGTGTACATGTATGTAATTAGCTCCTATGTAAATGTAAACATATCATTAACAATCACCTCTATAACATAATTATTTTGTTTGAGAAACAACCAAACAAATCTCATTCAGTGTTAATAAGAAAGCGGTCTTACCAGCTTCGTGTAAGCAATCCAACTTCTTTTCTGGAGATTTCAGCTGTAGACGTAGCTTGCCCTTGAAAGACACATTATACAGACCCATTATGTAGCAGGCTTTCTTTTGCAAACAAAGCAGAACCAGAAGAAGAAAAAAAGAAGATGAAAAAATACAAAAGCTTAATATCTTTACAATGGAAGCGGAGTGTATATGACTGCGGATATTTGTCATAAATGACACATAATCGTTGACTTCGTGACACAAAGCAGTTTCCTAACAGAATGGGGAAAAATGGAAACCATGAATTAAATACCACTATTAATATCCTTTTATTAAATGGTAGGGCAATGGCCCTTGAGAAATAGTCAATGTCGTCCAACGGGTGTCTATTTCAGATGTGGTGGTCAAATGTAGATAGTGGCGGTATAATGTGTGTGTGAGTCCAGGGGCAGCACATAAGGAACCGGATACAATAAACCCCCAAAGACTTATCTGTAATGAATTTGTGCTACAAAATGGCAAGTTGTAATATTGGAGTAATTCAAGCATGTATGTTACAACCGGAAAGTGATTCTGAAGGAGAATAATGAGAAATAAAACCGCACTCTGCAAGTTGTAGAGATTGGTTCCTTAGATTTGTCTTTTAATATATTAAAAAAAAAAAAAAAAGCCAGAGTGTGGGAATTAAACATAGAGATCTTACCAACCTAACCAAACAAATTCACACGATGCTGGTTAAGCCTATCAGTGCCAGATCTTTGTAGTTGTCAGTATATCAAAATCTGATGTCTGCAGCTAAATTACTATGCTGGGGCATTGGTACCAATTTTGCCAGAGCTAAAGGTATGACAAATCACAGTGAAGAAGATGGAGGAGGCACAGAAGTGTAGCGAGGCAAGCAGGAGCCTCTGAAAAATTAAGCCAAAACCTGCAGTTCCTTGAATGGCCACTAGAGGCTGGTTTTAAAGATGAGTCAATCCCCTCTGACCCCAATGTTAAAATGTCCAAGTTTACAGCAGAAATAAGCATATTTATATCATGGTACAAAACAGTTTTTATCTCTATAGCTAATGTCCCCATTCATGACAATTGTAAAAGAGGTGAATTTTTATATAACTTAACTGTTAAAATTGGATTAAGGCTTAAGGTTACACATATTTAAAGGCGTCACACTACAGATGGTTTGTTCAAGTTTTTCGTACAGTTGATGGAGCCTACAGTGGAACAACTTAAGTAGTGTCCAAGAGAAGTACTCCAGAAAGAACAGTGTTCAAAGAGAGGTTTGTTCACAGGAGTGCAGTGAGCCAATCGGCAACTTCTGAAAAATGGAACCAAAAACTGTAGTTCCTCAAACTGCCAATTAAAGCTGGGTCAATCCTCATAGACATCCATCTGTTATCTATACACCGCTTAATCCTGGAGCCTATCCCAGCTGACTCAGGGTGAAGGCAGGGGACACCCTGGACAGGTCACCAGTCTATCACAGGGCTACACTTAGAGACAGACAACCAAGCACACTCACATTCACACCTACGGAAAATTTAGAATCCCCAATTAACCTCAACACGTTTTTGGACTGTGGGAGGAAGCTGAAGAACCTGGAGAGAACCCACGCTGCACGAGGAGAACATGCAAACGTCTCCATGCAGAATGACCCCGGTGTCCTCAGCAGGATGTGAACCGGCGACCTTCTTCTGCGAGGCAACGGTGCTGACCACCGAGTCACCTTGCAGCCCTCCTCATAGACATCTATGTAAAAATGTCCAACTTAACAGATATGCATCTCTTGCTATTTGGTATTGATCTTAAATTATTATTACGCATCCATCTGGAGATATGAATGTCTGCATTAAATTATAATCCATCCAATGGCCAACCTGCTGGTGGTGCTAGTGGAAAAATCCAAAGCGTTCACCAAAGCCACGAGGGCTCATCCTCTATAGAAACTGAATACCTACATGGAACTTCATGGCAATCCATCAGGTAGATGTCGAGATATTACTTTTTGGACAAAGTGGTGGACCAACGTGCTGAATTTGTCGTGAAACTGGCTACAAATCTGCCCACTCTGGGTTTCCATTGTCACTTCTGAAGGGCGGAGTGGGCCATTTTTCTCCAGCTGACAGCTGTTTTTTAAAATTAAATGTAAAACGATTTCAATTCTGCCACAGAGGCGTAAAGAAATATTCTGTTATTACCATATTACGACATCTTTTCACATTATTCACGGTCCATAAAATGGAATGAAGACTAGCATGGTTCAGTGGAAATAATGGCTCTGCGTGTATATGTGTATCTTCTATTTCTGTAACTGTGGGTAAAGCTGTTGTGTCAGTGGTGAGACTCTGTGTTTTACAGCTACATGACAGGTGATGACAGGGTGAGGACAGCGCTGGTTTGTGTGTGTATTTTCCTAAACAACACAAATTTTGAACCACTCGTGCACTTTTTTCTCGGCGTGTTTCTGCCCTGTCAGACCAGATGATCTGTCTCTTGCTGAGTGTGACATGCAATCCTGAGACAAGACGAAAGAAAATGCAGTAGAACAGATAGTGAAGGCCTCTCTTGGTTTCTCGATCTCAGAATAGACCCACATTGGAACCGTCAGACCTCCATCGAATCTGAATTTTACTTAAATGTGATTTTTTTTAGGTAATATTATTGAGGGTGGAGCCTAACATCATGCAAAAATAAGAGAATTTAGCTATTTTTTAATTTTGCTGGGGACACAGTAAAGCACATGGACTCCCTACAATCTCTTTGAGCTAATAAGTTGTCTTGCAGATGTGTTTATCTGCATCTAGACAGCAGCAAACTGCATGTCTGGGATGATATGAAGTGACAAATACATTGTTTTCCGTTGGAATTTCAGCAGCTTAAAAAGATCTGCGAGGAAATTGCAACCAATCCGACGCAGCAGCAAGTGCGCGCTTTCCAACTTCAAATACCACATCTCTCCAGAGAGAGGTCATCATCTCAAACAGGAATCCGTTTGAAGAATGTGAGAAACACCGTTGGGTGGTAGGGAGGTTGGGTGGGTGGACACGCTGAGACACGGCGCATCACTTTACTACGACTCTCTCGCCTCTCATCAAGACTGTCAGTCAGCTGGATAACACAGAGAATGGGGAATCAGCAGCGTCAGCGAGGACGTGATGGAGAAACTCTCTGCAACGCCTGACCCTCCTCTACCCCAGGCACAAGTCTCCAAGGCTCTTGTTGCCATGGACACTGTGAATGAGAGTCTGTAAAGCGCAGTGTTGTGGCTCTGCAGTGCCTTCACACTGAACGCTTAGTGTTTTCTGTTTTCCTTTTTACTTAGTCTGTTGAAATATATATAGAATAAACATAGTAGAAGGTTTAATTACAAATTTGTCATCCGCAAGTGCGAGTTAAAGCTGCAGTGATTGATTTTCTTTGGCCACTTGCTGGAGCGGAGCTGTGTTTGCAAACTATTCCCTATTTATACTTCCAGCGAGCAGCATTGCCTTTAAAATGGAATCAGTTTTCTGGCCATCTGCCTAATGTGTCCAATAGTGACTCACATTTTAACCCTCTTCTGAACTTCACCAGCTGCTGAGAGAAAAAGCCAGTTCTTTATCAGCTAAACACTATATTTGCCATTCACTCAACCATAAGTTTATGAGGAGATAATATGTTATTATTGCGTTAACATCATGTTTTGCTGCCCCCAAGTGGCCAGAAATTAATTAATCAAGCACTAATCAAGCAAATATTCATTTTTTCTAAGTCTTAAATGTTTGAAAAGAGTAAAATTTTGATGATGCCTTTTTCTTTTTCAAAGAAAACACCTGCAAGTGCGTCAAATTTAAATGGGATACAATGAGATCAATTAGAGAGAAACAGACAGCAACACTGTCGCATTTCTATCTTAATCCCCCTTATGTTCAGGATTAAAATGAACATGAGAGGCTGCTTTCTTCTCTTCACAGTTCACAGCATCTCTTTAAGCAGCATCTATACGTACAGAACCGAGTGTCAGATGTTCTAATTTTTTGGCTCAATCCAGTAATCAAGTCAGAATCCCAGTCGTCAGGATCTTCCAGTTCCCAAAAGAGGACATCAATGAAGAGGGCTATAGAACCGCCATCTGTCTCTCACCATGTCTGTCTGCTCAGCCGTCTTTGAAGAGAAACAATCTGGTTTTTCGGAGAAGCAAAATAAAATAATAAAACAGGGAACACACCCTGACGTTTCCTCAAGAGATGATTAAACGTGATTCTGATCCTGAAGCTGTGAAGAAGACTGTTTCAGACGTTCATTACTTCATGAAGCTCCAGCAATAATAATTGTTTTGGGAATTGTTAGCTCTTTAGCTATTAATTTTCTGTCAAAAATTGATTATAGATGTGAGACAAACAAGAAAGGAATGGATAAATTTAGCCTGTATCCCCCACCAATGGCAACTGAAAACGAATTTATGAACATACATAGGTTGCATTAATGTCCTCAGACCTTCAAGTGCAGCGATTTCAAATAAAGAAGAGCAGTGTATTGTGTTGTTTATTGTTTAATGTATTTTATTTGGATTAAAGAGCTGCTTCAAGCTGCATGTTAACCTTTAGGATAATGATTTTTATGAAAGCAGGTAATTGGAGTCATCCAGGCATTGTAATGACATTTTGATATGGGTTAAAGGGTTTCCTGCTTGATAAGATTGCCAATAGAGTGAAACGTGTTGAGATCGGAATAGATTTGAGGAAATGAGAAGAAGATATGTTTTATCTCACAGGGCCAGAAACGGCTTCTAATACCAATGAACAAATGGAGGAAATCCAGCAGCAGCAGCAGCAGCAGCAGCCCCGTTCTCTTCGTGACATGTTGTTCTGCAAAGCTCGCCGCGAGAGCGCAATCCAGATCTCAGTGTGACAAATCTGCAGCCTCACAGAATTCTACACTTTCTAACGTCTGTTGTCATGAGTCCACGGGGAGACAGTCATTGAGTGAAAGTGGTCTCGGATTTATCACAGTGAACAGTGTCATGAGCTAAAGCTTAACTTTTGGCTCACAAAAATAACAGTTACTTAAGAGAGTAAAAGGGGGGAGAGAAAAAGCAATGCATATCTATCCTATCTCATCCAAGCTGCAAACCATGAGGTGGAATCTGAAGTCCAAGATATAGCAGAAAATGGTGACAGACTATCTGAACCACACTAAACTGGGATGTACACATGAAGAGTTCATTTGCAAAAACAGATGACTTTTCCACTTTTCCATCGTCTACCTGAGATAATATCAATCAAACTTAAGTTATCTCTATTTTTGTTGTGTCATTTCTACTGAGTCAAATCCACTCACCTTCAGTTTGACTGATATTATCTCAAGCAAACAACAAAAAAATAATTTTTCTTAAAATCTACAAACATGGAGTTATCTGTTTTTGCAAATGAACTCTTCATATGTACACATACATATTGTGAATGTGTGAATCTAACAACAGATTTAAATCATGCTATAATATGTGTCAAAAATCGAGTGGTTGCAAAAAAGTTGTGTTGTGTAGAAGTCTATGAGAACATGATCCTACTTCTCACCTGATCTGTAAACATTTTCCTAATGAATTTATGGTCTTAAAAGCAGGGTAATAATGGATTTCTATTGTATCAGCATGTAAAGTGTCCTCAAGTTAACTGTCAGATCGACCTTTTGCTTGATATGTTCCAAAAACAACCAAAAAACTGAGGTAGCCAAATTCCAAATCTGAGTCTTCAAAAGAGTCGTAGTCTTTTATATAGAGACTATGAATGGACCCAGAGAGTTTGAGTGCCACACTATATAGTATGTCAAAAAAAAGATTTAGTTTTTCAATACCAGGTTGTTCAAATATATCTGGCTGTATTTTGCATTCTGCAAACCAGCATGTTTTTTCTGGCCATTTGGACCCACAATCCCTCTGTGCAGTTAGGTCACAGATGTCATGGTGTCTCGTGTGAGTATAAACAAGCTCGAGCCGCCGAGAACGCACGGGCAGATGACATCTCATTCCGCGCTACAGACCACAGTGGATATATGACTGTCCATCACATTCTGTTTTGTAACTGTCTGAGGAATTAGTGTGGAGTGACATATTATTTTAATTTGTCATGAATTTCATGTTTTGTTTTGTTTTTTTAAAGTGTGTGGCTGTTTGCTTTTTTGGGGGGTACATTTACAGAAATGTTTTAATAATTTATTGTCCCGTTTGAAACAAATCCTAAATAAATAAATGAAGAAGGCTCAATATTATGATAAAATATTCAATGCATACTTCATGAAACAGTATATACTTTGTATGGGTAGCAGTAGAAAGTAGTTAAAGTAATAAGACAAAGTGTGTAAATTGGAATACAGTCACTGTATTTCTGTACACATTTTCATCCTTTTCAAAATGTTGCAAGGTGGCACAGTTGGTGAGGATGAAGCAGTGTATAGATAATGGATGGATGGATCCTTCTCAAAACAGGTTGCCTACATTACCCACAATGCATTACCTGACTTGTGGTTAGGTATGCTAGAAGTGGCTAATATAGAAAATAGAAGGAAAAAGTCACTTACTTAGCAAACTTTGGAGCGCAGAGCCAATAAGATGGTCTTGAAACTTTATAAAACCATTTCAACAAATGCACTTGCTCTTCCCAACATCTATAAACACACGTGGATGTGTAAAATGAGTGAAATTGTCCTTTAAATCAGCTGCGTGCCTTAACCGACATCACCACAGGGTCGCGCTGCTGCTGCACAGCGCATGCTCAAGTCAAAACGTGACCTCTAGTGACTTCTTGACGAAACGTGATTTTGTTGAAAAACATATTTTTAAACAAAACAAGCAATCGAAGAACCAACCAGCTATAATATCGACAGCGGATGGATAATAAAGGATTTCAGCAGCAGAAGAGGTGGAGCAGCTATAGGTTGACTTTTTTTTTATGGAGCTAATGTTAATGCTAGCTCACCCTGCTAGCGGCAGCGGGCCGTGAACACCAGCAGCGGGGAGCTGTGAAGTGAACTGCGAACCCCAGCCGGGCTTATCCGTATGTGTGAATTACTTGAATAGCTCGTTGGAATTAACTGTTGGTGGATGATACTGCATAGAGGAGGTCCGAGAAGGAACACCTGTCTGAAGGTAAGGCGGCTTGCTGTGTTGCGTGATGCTGGTTCAGTGAGTGCTGCAACAGGTGTGATCAATGTGTTGTTAACTGGAAGGTGAACAGTGTGTAGTTCAGGTTGGATAGAGTCGTAGATTGATGGATCTGAATGGAAAAATGGTTAAATGTTGATGTGTCTCCTTATTGATTTTAATCTTTCTGATTAAATCCCCTCAAAGGTGCATGAGTGAACCTTTTCCTGTGTTAACTTGTCATGTAATGCTTAATATTTTTGCTCTTGACATGATGTGTGCTTTTGATGGTATACAGCTTTCATTTTTGTTTTCTAACCTCTGACACAGATGTATTTTGCGCACCTGTGTGTACACCATGTTTTTCATAGTGATGAGTAAAAGTTGGCAGCGATATGCAGTGATTCTTATCCATGACATGGCTAGAGCTGCAACTAACTATTTTCATTCTGGATTAATCTGCCATTTAATGCTCTGATGAACTGACTAATCATTTGCTTGTCCAAAAAAAAATGTGAGAAAATGGTGAAAAGACAGTCAGAATTTGTTACAGCTCTGGATGATGCATTCAAGTAGCTTGTTTAGGCTGACTAACTATCCAGACCAGTCAATGTGTGTCATTTTGTAAACGATCCAAATAGGTATCAAATGCTGGGAATGTTTTAATATGTAAAGGAGCAATTTAGGAGTGGATGTGTTACTAGAGGCGTGCATCTGGTTAAAGGTGAATAACAGTGTTAAGATTTTGTGTTTTCGGCTATTGAGCTATTTCCTCATCGATTAATCTGGTGAGAATTTGTTTTAACATTTTCTGCCGTATCAGTTGACTAATTGGTTCTTGGACTGAGCCTTTCGGTTCATTATTTAATCCACTCATACATCGTCATCATGACTGTGAGATTAAGTATTATTTTAAAAAGCATTTAGCATTAAGTGTTGTCGCATCATTCTGTTTGATCATCCAACATTTGAAATGTTTGCAAATGTTTGTATTTCTTCTGTTGACATATTCAGTTCATCTAACTGCTCCAAAGCTAAAACTCCTGTAGCTCCCACTGCTGTGGCGTGACCCAAAATAAGCCTGGAATGCAACACAGCCCTAAATTGTCAATGAACTAAAACTGTCCTTTGATACTTTTTCCTGAGAGTAAAACTTTGATTTTATATTCGACTTGAGGCTGTCTGTGCTTACACAGGTTCTTCAGTAAAGTCTGAGTAAGGTGTTTCCTGCAGGGATGCAGACGATTCTCAGGAGGCCATAAACTTGTTCTCACAAATGTGGGTGGTGTTTATCAATTTGGCAGGCTCGTGCTAAGTATGAACCCATATGAAAAGTTTCTAATTAGGTTCAGAAATATTTTTTTGAAGTACCTGCTGAAGCTGAGCTTCTCTTTCTGCATTGAAAATGTGACATTAAGATTTGCCTCCATTGCTGAGTTTTATTTGAGCAAGTAAACTGATATGAATATCCAGTGGTGTTGAATTAGCCATTTGAGCAAGCGCATTAAAAGCAATGTTTTTCTGTGTCCTAGTGCTATACTGACAGTTTACTTAAGTGTCCATATTTAGATGCACACAAATACACATAGGCTGATCGACCACAGCAGGACAACCACCTGGTAATGTTGTGAAGCTTCCCCTTGTGCTGTCAAAACTGCTCTAAGCTGTTGAGGCAGAGAACACTGCAAGAGCTCTAAAAGTGTCCGGTGGTATCAGGCATCAAAACGTTAGCAGCAGAGCCTTTAAATCCTGGCACTTGTGATGTGGGACCTCCATGAATCTCACTTGTTTTTGCAGCAAATTCCACAAATGCTTGATCAGTTTGGGGAATTTGGAAGTCAGGTCAACATCTTGAAACTTTTTGTTATGTTCCTCAAACCATTCCTGAACATATGTTTACAGTGTGTCAAGGGGCATTATTTAGCCCCCCAGCTCTACAAGCCAGTGACAGTTTTATTTAGTGTAGGTGTAGAAACGGAGTATAATATACATTTTTAACTATAAGCATGTTTTTGCCCCCTCAGTGCCCCCTTTTTCCAAGGGGACCCATTCAGAATGAGCAAATACCTCGCACCTTCACCTTAATAACCTACCATACACACGGGTTAGGAAACAATAACTATGCTGCCAGTTCACTGGTTGTCCTTCCATGGGGCACTCTACTAACCACTGCATAACCCTAAAACCTGCCACTTTGGGAATGCTCTGACTCAATCATCTAGCCAACAATTTGTCCTTGTCAAAGTTGCTAAGACCCTTACGCTGTCCATTTTTCTGCTTGTAGCTCATCAACTTCAACAACTAACTGTTCACTTACTACCTAGTGTGTTACTTCTTGACAGGTGCCGCTGTAATGAGATAATCAATACTGATCCCTTCACCTGCCAGTGGTTTTAATGTTGTGGCAGATCAGTGTATATCCTTAATATAATGTAGTCATGGGCTGTTAGTGATGTCTTACATGTCATTACCTATATATCTTTGATATTGATCACATCAGAGCTCTTGTATAGTCCTAAACCAAACTGACGTTTGAAAACTAAGCCATTTGGCTCCGTGCCTGATCATTATGTTGAAAAACTGCAGCAGCAGAGTGTGCAATGACTCCACGATTTTCTATACCAGCTTCATCCACATGTTAGAAAATGTAAGATCTTATTAAATCTGATTTGTGATGTGTGCACACAGCCAAATTACACAAAGTGCTTTTGAGAGTAGTGGGCGAGCCAGACCATGAAAAAAAAAGCCAGGCTTACAGCAGATTAACCCTGGAATTAAGATCTCCCCATAGCTGTAATTATGGAAAAACAAGACATCATCTCAACCTAAGGATAGCAGAGTTCACTCAGGGAGAGAACATATTCACTAATTAGCCAACAGAATAATGTGATTGTCTGTTATATTGTATGGATTAATGCTAATTTTAATGCTGATGTCATACTAAAAATGAAAATGAAAGTAAAACACATTTAGCAATGCCATGAATGTGAAAAGATAAGTCCCTCCCTGCATGCATTTATCATTCTGAGGATCCAGCCAGTTATATTTGTGCAGATGCAACCACCAGAGGGCAATATGTAAGTGCAGCTCGTGCACCACATAATCGCATGAGACTTTGTGCACTAATCTATTCTATTTGTTGTCACAGTCATCTGCCATTTTGCCACTGTGGTTTTCCCACCAAACACCACCTGGGAATTTCATATCTGCAGTGCATCAGGTCAGAGGTTGAGCATGTGTTTCCTTTTCCCCACTCATCTGGAGCCCTACTGATGAGCTGCTGTCAGAAATAACTTTGCACGGCAGGACTGACTAATGATGTTTTTAGGGAGAGCGGGTCCTCCCACCGCAGAGAGCCACACATGTAACTGAGGAAGGCTGATTGACAGATTGAGATCATGGAAATTACAGACAAAAGGTCTTTATGGAAATGTATTCAGAATTAAAACATAACACAGTCTTCAGTCTTCGCTCCTTATCATAACGGAGCGAGCATCAAGGTGAAAAGAAAGGCAGTGTGGAGAAAGAAAAACGTCCTTTTGAATCCCTGTAATTCCCACTGTTGGCATGGGCTTTGCAAAAACACACACACTTATTAGAAAGGCTCACTTCAGACATTCTTGAGGTAGTGATTTGCTGCAGCGGTAGCCGCTCGCTGATCAAAGATTCATTTTGCAATTCGTCTCAACATGCCTCACCTGTCTCTGTGCCAAATTGGCCACTGTTCTTTGTTGCCTTTGACAGGCCTATATTGTTACATAAAAAAAAAATCACCGTCCTCTCGCTTGATTTCACAACTAACCCGCTTCAACAGGAGCATGTCCGAGATAGGACCGTGAAGTGCACGCCAGCAGTGCACAAACAATTACACAGCGCAACGCCGCCACAAAACCTGCCTGTTTTGTGGCGCCCGATAAGAGAGCCCTGAATAAATGTGCCTGCATGCATGAAAGACTTGAGAGGGAGAAGTGTTTGCAGGGTAAATATTGCGGTTGGCCTTCGTGCATGTGTACAGAACAATTACATGCTTCATTGTTGTGACAAAAACGGGCCGAGACAGCAGCTATTTCCTGCTAATTTAGCTCGCGAAGTCCCAAGCAGTGGGGGGATAAATCTCATTGGATACTGTATGTCAGCAGCTACACTTTGCTGCAGGCTGCTGGCTGGGGAAGGCACAAGAAGATGCAGCGTAACTCTGTAGGATGACGGGTTAAAATGACTACAACATACTGGACTCTAGGTTTGGTCTAATTACTGCATAGTGGAGCCATTGTGGATGATCAGATCTTCTGACTGCTGTAATAGCGGCTGTGAATTTACTTCTATTTTATGCTTCAGCCAATTTAGCAACCGCAGCAGCACGATTGCCAGGACAGTGTATTCTAACGACTCATAAGTTATCTCTGCTGTAATTGATGACGACGGGAGGCTGTCTATAAATCAAGCTGTCGTTACGCCTGACTTTTTGTTTTCCTTAGAGATGATTTTTCTCATTTTTTTTTAATAGTATATAATAGTGGGTCTATTAGCACAGGGACACAGTTGCACAGAAATTTTCTAATCATCGTCGTGAGCCCACAATAATCAGCTGCTGCACTCAGAGAAAACATAATATCCGCACTTGACGTTAATCAGGTGGGCTGATCATCAGCCTAACTCCAGTGTAAAATTAGCAGATGAGCTGTGATGAAGCATGAAATATGAATTAGAGTGTGAACAATGCTGGACCTTTGAGAGTGATACTAATATTGATACTGACGAGTTGGAAAAAAAAACAAACTTAAACAGCGTGAGAGCTAAGTTTTGTTATTCAGCTGAACGCCACACTATATAGAAATCAAAATGTACTTGTGATGAGCTCTTAAAAATGTTTTTATGGATCCAAGGAATTCTTATTTCTTTTCACAACATTATTTTGGTCCATAAATCGTCTGAAACTGTTGAAATTTGTGGAAAAATATATCCAACACAAGATGTCGAAAAACCAAAGATACATATTGTCATATTGTAATCATATCGTACGGGATGCTGAGTAGCAATTAGCTTTGTTCTTTGCACTACCTTGGCACATCTGCAAGCTTGCACATTTGCATTTCTGCTCTTTCATATTTGTGCTTGGTATGAATTTCAATTTCCTTTCATCAGTTTTTTTGATGTATTGATGTTGTTGTCTTTAATATTGACCTTTTTTCAGACATGAGAACATTGTTGCTTCGTCAGCCTTCTGTCATTCAGACATAGGACACTTTTATGTTCGTTGTGACATGCTCATGACAGTAACTGAGAGAGTGTGCAGTATTGATTATACACAGATTGGACAGTACATGCATAATAATGATAAACAAAAGACTTAATGTGAACTAAAAGCAGCTTATTAAACAGTTTATTTATGATTTCCTAAACATAGAAACATCAGTCCATGTGTGATGACTTTACTAACAGTTACATAAGCTGTCATGGTGCTCAGGACTCAACCAGAGAACCGCCACTGACAAACAAACTCTAAACTAAAAAGTGTGAAGTGTTGCTGTTAGATCTTGTTGATCGATCCTATCTTTGTCTCAGGGATAATTTTTATGTGTAAGTTATTAATGAAGTGGATCCTGCTGCAGCTAGTTAATGCTGCAGGTATTTAATAACTTCAGAGGAAAGACTCCTGGAAACAGCTGGAAGTAACAAACTAAACATCATCTCCTGTTAAAGCGTGGATTTCATCCGTTATTGACGAGTCTCACTCTGACATATTCTGTCTCTTTATTGCTGAAAAGTTGTAATTTTTAGAGTGATTTTGGGTTGTAGTCTAATAAATGTGAAACTGTAGGGCAAACGAAAAGATGAAGGCAAGCAAACTGTGTCTTTGGTGCTCTCTGTGATGGTTTTGGAGCAATATTGAAGCTAAAATGTTGAAAAAGCCTCACCAATGTGAATGTGTGGCTTGTGAACGCCTCTCCGGCATGTGGTTCAGACTTGTGCTGTGTTTAAAGTGATACAGAAATGTTGCCAGGTCTGATCTAGCGAGATTACCATTGTGACATTTTTTGGAGAAGTTGGTTGAGCGTGCATTCATACATGAAGCCGACACGTTCATTAATCTGTTTGGGATTAGTGAAAAGGAGTGCATGTGTGAAGAAGGCTTAGGTGAACTCGTGCTGCCGAACAAATTCAACCCAGTGGGACAATGAGGATGACTTTGATAGAAAAGCAGAACACATTTTGAAGCTGTAACCAGCATATTTTACAATATTGTTTTATTAAAGAAACTATTTAAGCCACAGTAATTCCTCCAGTAGGTATTCCGTACTTAACAAATGAGTTAACCAATTAAAAAGCTATTAAAACTGTTGTTTATTTATACATTTCCTGTCGATTGAATAGTTAATAAACTAGCTCAACTTTAAATGTAAGACTGAAGACATTTTACACTCCAACGGTTTTAGAAATCAAGTGATGTGACTAAAAAGAGTCAAAATAGCAACTAAATTAACCTTGAAGTTTATCACCGCTAGTGAATGGGTTGGGCTTAAATGTGAAGTAGACATTAGCTTGAAGCGTTAAAAAGCAGAATGAGCTAAACAAAACCATTTATCATGACTTTACAGAGCAGAAAGGACACAATGGTGGATGAAAATTAAAAAAGAAAAGAGAACACAAGAGCCAAGATTATTCTAATACCAAAGGAGAACAAGACCAAGTCTCAAAATGGAGACTATAATGATATCATCACCACCAGTATGCTGTGCTGCTGCAGAGGGCTGATGGTGCAGTTAATTTTTCTCCCTGAGACTCTGTCCCGGGAGATTTGAGAGTCCATATCTTGATTCATGACCAGCAGTGGTGCAATTGAACATTTTAAGAGGAACCAGGGGTATACAGTAGAGCGTAAGCCTTAATAAATGGTGTTCTTAAGAGCCATTCATAGCCTGTCCCCACCACGCGGAAATGATGACGGATTGGTTTTCTTTGCTGTGCCTCATTTCTTATCCAAATGAAATCCGGGAAGTCCATTCATCCCCCTTAGGAGATAATAAATTGGTTGAGTTGTTGGCTGTATATAGACCTCATGAGTTGACCCACCTCGGTGCTTACTGTGTGCCGGTATCCTTTACCTTCTTCCTCTACAGTCTTCTCTCTTCTGTTCTCTCAATTTATGTTACTTTTTCCCCCCCAAGTATTACTTTAAAATAATTTTACAGTGGACAAATTACCTAAATGGACACATACATCCAATTAGTTTCAGAGCTCTTCGGTTCACTGCTTATGTTTTTGTACTTCCCTGCCAGCTTTGTGCATCACCTGTCCCGTTTCCCAATCAGCTCTCCATCACTTACTTGCCAGATTGTCTTTGTTCTACTCCGTAGTCAAGCTTTCCAGCCTTTTCTGTTCATATTTCTCTTCTTGTCCTCTTCCAAGTTTGTTTTCCCTCATGTATCACTTTCGCCTGTTCCCGATTTATTGCCCCCGTCTGCTCCCTCTCACAAGAAGTAAGTTTGGGATTTTCGTCTGTCCCTGGATTCTGCCTTTTTGCCTGTTTCTTGCGTCTGTCGCTTTGTGCTGTAACTTTCCAGCATTTTGTTTCTTAGCTTTTGTTTTTGGACTTGGGCCTGTTTCCTGGATTCTGCCTCAGCTCTCTCTCCCTGTGTTTGTTTGCTGGCCTGGCCTTTGTAACCTTGTACCAGGTTTTGTAATTAAAGCTCGCTTTTTGTTGTGTCAGCCTGTCTCTGGTGCATTTGGGTCCTTTTTTCCTTGAACCGTTTCACATACAAATAAAATAAATAGCCTCCAGTCAGTACTGTTCAACCTAATTTATACTACTTGTACTTTCGATGTTAATCATAGGAGTGTTGGCTTTTACCTCTTCTGCTTGCATCATTCATCTTCTTGCTATACCTGCTTACCCTGCTGACGGTTTGAGGGAGCTGGATCCTATCCCAGTTCTCATTTGGCAAGCCTTGCAGTCCCAGCAACAACCACTTTGTTGTACTTAAACACAGCACCTGGACCAATATTCCTATTTAAAAAAAATACAGTGCTTAGAAACCCACAATATAAATTGCAACAAAGGAATAGCTGACCTGTTTCAAAGACGCCCTGATTTGCAACACTACCCTTCATGGCCAAACACAACCAGAGATGTTGCAGAAATAGCTTCTTCGTTAAATTCAATTCTATTAGAATTGATTCTTTTGGTGTGAAGCTGCACTGGTGACATTGGTGGATAAAAAAAAGTGTTTTTATTATAATATATTGTTATTGATTTTATGGCCGTGCATTACTAACTTTGCCCACAAGATCAATAATTCGTGGCCATGAGTTAGTAATGCGTGGTCATGAGATCAATAGCTTGTGGCCACAAGTTAGTAAAGCCTGAAAATTAGATAATTAACCTATTATAGTTATCGTTTTTTGTTTTTATGTGACCGTGACATGGGATAATTCAGCAGGAGGAAATGGCGAGGTCTGTTGTTGTTGTTGTTACAAGCTATAGAGTGTCACACATGGTATGAAGCGCTTAATTTGCTAATTAGGAGGTGATGCGACGCAGTGAGGGTGCTACTTTGGTGGGTCACGGGAGGGAAAATTCATAGAACATATCAAAAAAATCCACAGCGCCTGGAGCCCATTGGACAACGCCTGGGTCATTGCACAACACAACAACAACACAGCACTGTTTATGCGCATTTAATTTTCAAAGCATTCACAATAATCACTCAAAATCAGCAGGGGAAGGCATGTAGTGACATCTGTTCACAGCTTACAGCTCTTTCTCTCTTGTTGACTGTTCCTCCACGAGGGCTGGGTGATACAGCAGAAAAATGTATCATGGTGAAATGTTTCCTTTGAGTGGATCTAGACAATTCTTTTTTGTTTGTTTTAAAAATTGCCTATTTTTTAAAATGAAGATATACATAATGATAAAGGAACCATCTCACCTAATAAAGAGTTTAGGTTTCTGAGTGGCTGATCTGGAGGTATCATTAGATGGTGGACCACGTGCTTCCTGACATCAAATCTGTCAGCCTGTGGATCAGAAGTGTGTTGCTTAGGTGGAGGTGGATTAGGACAAAGAGCCTGTTTCACAAGAGAATGGCCACACCCTGGTCTGTATGTGTGGATGGATACGATGTCAGGCCCAGGCAGCCTTGGAGTATCACACAAAGTCAAAGCTTCTGGGAAAGCAGTGAAATGACTCTATTATTAAGATATCGTGACTGTTTAAACGCCAGTGAGGGAGCAGGCTTAGGGTTCGCTCATGCAACCAAACTTTTCATCATGTGTTTTCATGGTGGTTTGCATCTGATTCATTTAAGTGAAACTGTTGAACATTTAATTGAACAGTTTTTCTTTTGCTTTTGATGAAACGTCGATCTCTGGTGCATATCATTATTTTATTAATCTCCCAGGCCTTACCTTTCACTGTCATTTCCCTCCTGTCTGTGGATTGCCAGAAACAGAGGAAAATGAAACCAAAAGTTCTATTTACAACCATAAAAAGTGAGCCACCTAAGACACTAAATATGCTCTGTCTGTCCATCCTTCTGTTTATGTCCTCCGCTCCATTTCAGTACTATGACTAAAACGAGCAACGCTGTCCATGGTGCTGAAACAACAATAGATTACAAAATATAATTTATCCATAAATTCATCCATGCTGGTGTTGTCAACAAATATTAGGATTACGGTGGTATTTGTGATGTAAGTTTTTAAATTCAAGCTTTGTGTCTGTATTTACTGTGTAATAGATTTTATGAATTTGGTCGAGCATTACTATATAAGCTACTTCCAAAAGCGTTACGATGGAATAAATTTGTAAAACCACTGACATGAAAATTTAAATACTGGATCCAACATGCTGCATAAAGAATATTTTAATTGATTTGCTGTTTGCATTGTTTCAAATTGCAGTTTTGATCTGAAATCAATTAACTGTTCAGCCCTAGCCATAACTTAATTATCTCCTTCCTGCACACTAACTCACGAGCAGTTTTCCCGACAAATATTAGCAGGGAACTCATTGTTGATCCAGAATCATGGCAGAAATCTTAGAAAAAATCAATAGAAACTTCTTTAACTACTCCTGTCGCAGTTGATCGAACTAGAATTATTCCTGCTGCCCTCCGCCAAGAAATCACTGCATCTGCCTTTACTGTCGCTTTGGAGTGGCAAGAAGGTGATAGTACAGCTTGTAAATTAAAAAGTAATGTGATGAAATGACATTTATTGTAAAGAAAATCGCCAAAGATCACACTGCAAAAGGCAGGAAAAGTTAGTTTTTGGGTGGAGTATTCCTTTAAGTAGGCACCTACTTTTTTATTACATTTCAGATGAGCTCCACAGTTAGTTTTGGCAGGAAGAAAAAATAGCTGTGCTGCCCTCCGTGGGTTGAAAGGTATAACCAGCTGTGATGTATTGCAGTGTTATAGTGCTACTTTTTATTTCATAACCCTAAAAAATAGAACAAAGATGAAACAGTAATGAATCCACTTAACCAGAACCTGTTCCGTTTCCTGCCTGCGGGCACGGTTTCAGTGGAAACACTGGGACAGATTGAAGTTGTGGGAAAAAAAAATTTGTGCATCAGTAGAGGCAAAATGCTACAAGTGCAATGGGATGTGACCTAAATAGCCAAAACGTCTACTGACGCTTCAGCAGCAGACAAAACCAATATATCTGAGTGGAGCAACAAGGAGGCTGTGATGTGCCGCAAATGACACATGAGCTAAACATACATGCCATATTTCTACATGTTCCACATCACGCAGAGCTGTTGAGGCTCTGATGACTGTAATGTGACAGCACACGAGTGATATAACTCTCATTAAGCCATTCATGCAGCTCAGGCCTGTGATGTGTCATTGTGTCAGGGATATTATTAGCTACCAAACAGTCATTTTGATTCCAGTGGGCTTAATTATGTTTTTGCTGTTAATAGCTCTAATAAGTGCACTTCATCATGCTGGTGATAGCTTGGCAGCAGGTGAAGGAGTTTCACAATTATACATTCTGCAGTAACTCACAGTTAAAGAGGCACTGATGATAAAAATCCTCCACAGTTTAATGAAGGAGCTTTCCCTCCCTCATGTTTTGCTGCATGTAAATCTCATGTTTACGTAGAGGTAGTGATGAAATGTTTGAGCAAATGAGATCCCAGGAGACTCGATGTTGAGATCATACATGAAGTTATCTTCTTGATGTTGCGTCCCAATCATGACAGACAGGTACAACGTAAAAGACATCATGACATAGTCTATGATTTATTTATTTTTTGTTAAGTGTTTCCCCAAATAGAGCAGATTTATTTTACTTCAGTTGAAGCATCTATAGCAGGGGTATTCAATTAAAAGTCACTGAGGTCCAGTTATTAACATTTCCTCCAAGTAAAAGGTCCGAACCGAAGTCCAGTTTGTGTCTTAAAGCCTTCCCCTATGGCCACGTTTCAATGGTTTCAACAATACTTATTGTCAGTTTTCAGTGCAGGATATGTTTAACTGAGTGCACAGCTAGCTCTTTTACCATATATATATATATGTAAGTAGTCCCAGGCAAAAAAAATTAAGGCCTTTATTTCAGATTAGAGGGAAAAAAAACTGCAAACAGAGCTGAATAACCCTTCTATCTCTTAAATTAAAGACGTCCCAGCCTAAAGAACTGAAGGCCTCCACTTCAAGCAAAAAAGTCAACATCCTCAGAAAACAATAAATGAAAGGTTTGGTTTGCACGTTGCTGAGCTGTAAATGTGTTGATGAGTCGGATACATCTGTCATGCTGGGTTTGCAGCTCGGTTATTTTGTGTGCCCTCAGCTTAGACTTCAGGGGATGACTTTGCTCAACAGAGCTGTGCTATGGTTCGTAGTGGTGCTTCATGTTGCTACTTTTAATTAATTCCATGTTTTCAGAGCATATGAGGCCACTGGTTGTGAACTGCCTGACAGAAGAATGAACATACATTTCTTCATCCACTCATCTTCAAAGCAGCGGTTTACCTCATCAACCTTCATTCTTTTGGAGCAAGCCATGCTGTCATCACTGCCTTACTCTCTGCTCTGCTGTTTCGGCAGCGCAAAGTGTCAGCAGTGGCGAGCTGTGGCGGTGCGCTGGCCGTGCAGGGTAACCAAATGATTTGATTGGCTCGACTGAGTGGAGCTATTGCCGTATTAACTGGAGTAGCAGCGCCTGCTGTCTATCGCCGCGACTGTCAGAAAAAATGCTCCATGAAAGTCTATTCTCGTGAATTTATCAGAGATTGCTCATGGGTCCGGACAGAACCATCAGTCAGTCTGGACCCGGACCGAGGTCTGCCATTTGGTGATGCCTGGTCTATAGTCTATAGAAGTTCCTGAGAGCCTCAGACTTCATTCTGGAGTAAAATAATAAGATACCAGAGATACAGTGTCACCCACAACATTAAAACCAGGCAGGTGAAGTGAATGCTACTAATAATCTTTGTTATTAGAAACCTACGCTGTGGAAACTTCCTGTGTTGCTGATTGGATTGTGCAACATGGGAGCCCTGTTTTGGTTTCTTGGTTAATTAACCTTTTTAATGACAGAATTTGGCAAGATTCTGATACAAACTGAAACCCCTTTGAAGTACAAATGATTCAGTGTAATTCGTTTATTTCTTTTTAAATGTGATTGTAAATGAAATTGAAATAAATGTAATACAATTACAATGCAAATTTAAGTAACGTAAACGATACGATAAGGCTAAGAGCTGCAAGGATTAGTTGATTAATTGATTTGCTGATCAACATAATTAATTGTCACCTATTTTAATAATCATTTTAGTCATTTTAAATGAAATAAATAAATAAAATAATAAGCACTTGCTTTTAAGCCAAAACATTTAATGGTTTTTAGCATTTCAAGTGTGAGGATTTGAAATACAATTTTTTTTTTTTGTAAATTTCGTGCTGTTGGAAAGATAGAACACGACAATTAAAGACGGCATTATCAGGAATTTTTCACTACTTTCTGAGTCACTGAGAAAATAATCTGCAGATTAATCGCTAGTTGCACTATAACATTTCTATTCTTCAAAGGAAATCATCTAAGAACACTTTGAAAGTACTACCAGAATGCAGCATTAGTGTCAGGAGCTTTCAAATGACATAGCCCTACTCAGAATGCTTTAATTTAAAGACATTAAAAGAAGCTTAAAATAATGTGGGGGTTTTACTCATAAATATAGTTATTGGACCTGCACTGCAACTTTCATATTCTGATAAAAAGTCTGAAATGTTATTTGGTCCCAATCAAGCAAAGCCTAAAAATATGTTGTCCCTTTGCATTTAAGTAAACCATCTCCCACAGGTACTTTATAGACTGGAACACTTAATTCTTCAATGTGTGGTATTATCATGGTCATCTCAAAAATGCTGCTCACACATAGACTTGATTTTCTTTTAAAGTAAGCTTAAAATGACTCAGTTTGGCACACAAATAGATCACTAGGTGTGTACTTGAGTAATTTAGTTAATTTAAATTTTTTAAATTGTTGTCAAGACCATTGATGTCCGAGCCCTGTTGGACATTTGCTCTTTCCTGTTCAGTGGCAACAGGTCTGTGGTCTCTGTGAGTAGATTGCATGGCAGCAGATGAGATCTTTGTGCTGTTCAGAAACTAAACTCAGATGCAAGAACATGCTCTTCACTACATGTATTGCAGCTCATCACATGTTGTGATGTAATGTGGAATCCGTAGGTTGGTTGTAGCCATGAAACAAGGGGAGCTTTTTTTATTCTATCTGTGAGCCTTTGACACATAGTTTGGCTGTAATTGGTGCAGTTTTTCCTCAGCGGCTATGCCCGGATCAGCCATAACATTCACAGAATAACAGTGTAGAGCTTGACATTAACGCTTGCCTGTTTGCTCAGGGTAAGTAAACTACGTGTTCAGACAAATGAGATGCCTGGTGCACTTATCCTGTGATGTATTTATCCATTTTTTTGTTGTTTCCCATCTTTGGTTGACTGTCAGAAGCTGTGTTTATGACTTGGCAACCAGTCAGAGGCTGTGCTTCAGACTGTGTTACAGCTCTGATTTGAAGCACACTTAGCAAAGGAACGAACATGCCACCATCTTGTTTCTTGGCTTAAAATGTTCCTCCAACAACCTACAGCTGGCCAGGAGCCTGGCAGAACAGATAAAGGTAAACTTTATTGATCCCTCACTGGGGAAACTCACACATCACAGCAGCTAGATACAAATGAAGCTTGATTTAAAAAATAAAATTAAAAAAAAAGAAAGATGAAAACCAAGACAAAAAATAAATCCAACATAGAATAAAGATAAAAATAATGAAGACTATATTTAATACCTTTCACATGTACAGATCCATAATTATAAGATTCACATAGTGTTCAGAATTGCACTTAAAAATTTATAAAGAATTGCAACACATAACGGTCTGTGTTGAAAAGTCTGCCTGCTGAATGAATGAAGAACCTGCTGTAACGCTCCGTCTTGCCCTCACGGTGCAGAAGCCTGTTGTTGAAGGAGCTGCTTAAGCCTCCCACAGACTTGTGCAGGAGGTTGAGAGGTGTTGTCCATTATTGATGTCAGTTTGGCCAACATCCTCCTCTCACCCACCTCTTCAATAGAGTCCAGAGGGCAGAGCTGGTCCTCCTGATCAGTTTGATCAGTTTCTTCCTGTCTGTCTCTCTCAGTGCTTCCACATCTCCAGCGATGCAACCACGGTGTCAAGAAGGGAGCTGCTGTAAGGTGCTGCCCACTCAATAGAAGGACGTTGAAAACCAGCACCTCAGAGATATGCAGTGAAGTGGCACAAGAATGTCCTACGGAGTTGGCCTGACATTTTTTTTGTAGATTTGCTTAGATGGACGTAATGTTTTGTTTTTACGGCTTGCCCTGCATTAATTATCTTGTTACAATGCCACCTGGCAGCGGATGGGACATATTAGGCAGCAATGGAACCTGTCAAGTCTTGAAGGTTACGTGTTGGAAGCAGGAAAAATGGACACACATAGAGATCTGAGGGCCAAATTGTGACAAATGGGTCAGAGAATCCCCAAAACAGCAGGTCTTATGGGGTGTTCTGATACGCCATGGTTAGTACCTACTGAACGGGGTCCAAGCCTCGTTGATATGTTTGTGGACGGAAGACAAAACCTTCATGCTGCTTACAGGTGGGTTCGAGTGCCCATGCCGACCCCTGTCCCCGGAGTGGCCCACTTCACATCTTTCAGATATTCATAATTATGTTCTTGTTAGTGTGTAATCACAGCTAACTATCAATCATTCCTGTTTGTCAGCCCTACATAGGAAGCGGGTCCTCTTTCATAAAGCTTTTTTTTTAAAAGTTTGAGTGGCTGCCATGCTTAAAAAGGAAGGGGGAAGCAGGGCTAGTCAGTTGTTAGCAGTCTGTAACCTCACTAGTAGATGCCACTAAATCCTACAGACTGTACTGCCTCTTTAAACAAGCTGAACTTAGAAATTCTGTTGCTATTAAAAACCTCAACAAAAGAAGCAAACAAGAACTTTTATGGATAATCAGCGAGTAGCATCTGATAATGAGACTCTCACTTGGTCTGATGCCTATAAATGGCAACAGTCGATAACACCTTCAGCTGAAATGGAAGAAGTGAGGAAGGAAGTCTTCTTGGCTGGGAACAAAACTCTGGATGTGTGAGCTATGTGAAATCCTGTGATAAACAATCCCACACTGAGAAACACAGCGGTGGTGATATTTCTCATTTTTAAGGTGTAATTCGATATGGCACGCCAGAATTTATCCTCATCCATTCCAATTCAGCTTTTAAATTTCATCACGTTCTTCTGCTTATGTTCCGCATGTGTTTTCTTTTTATTCACTTGTGTTATTTTATGGAGGACAGCTTCAGAAATTTTGAAATGTTAGCTGAAGCCATTACATCTTTCTCTGTCTGCGGAATTGTGTGGGGTAAAGTCACAAGCGTACACATGCTAGTGCAAACGTGAAAACACACAGATGCATACAGCTGCATTCCCATGTATGCACACACAGTGATAGGACAGAGCCATGGCAGATAAAAACTAAACCTCTAGACTCGTCTTCGTAGCCAAATGCTGCCTGTGCGTCCTACCCACCTGCCACCACCGCATGACACCCCAAAGTATTTGGGATATTCCTCATTAATTGGGACCGAATATCCAGAGAACAGCGCATTAACCTCCAATCACATCACAAAGGCAAATCTGTTTTAAAACAGTAACATGGGCTTTTATAAATATACTGTCCTTGTCCAAAATCGTTGGCTTGTCTGAGTTACCTAAACCCAACGTATGATTCTGTTCCACCAGTCAAATGTGGGATCGATGCGACAAAAGAGCATTAAATGGCAACTGAAAATGAGGGATCCAACAAATAACATGATAAATGACATACATAGGCTATTTATTTTGATATTTAAACCGAGTTTTCAGTTCTATAATTCCTAATTTTTCCAGGTTAAATGTCTCAAATACCTATGAGGTGATTTTTAAGCTCAAGATACACAGAACCATGATTTATGCTGTGATATAGGTATGCAGAGACAGAGCGATGATACCATACTGTTTTATTATTTATTAGTGACATTTTGTATTCATACGCGCAGTACAGGGCCGGCTGAGTCGCAGATAATTGCAGTCAAAAATAATACAGTAAAACTAATGAAAATGGAAAGAGAAAGTAAAAGAAAAAAAAACCACACACAAAACATATGATTCATCTTCCCACATAGTCCAAGCCGCCCGTCTCGTTGCATTGAGTTCACAACAATCTGACAGCTGACAGTATATCTTTCAGCTATAATTTACATATGGAAATTAACTAAATCAGCCGCTGTCTTAATAGTAGCTTTCGCCTCATCCCTAGAGTGACACAATCGACACATTTAACACTAAAACACTGTGAAAATAAGATGCTCGCTGTTTGATGTAAAAACTGTACAGTAAGGGTTTTTTTTTTAGCTGTTCTCAAGATGAGAGAAGGACCTCCTTTTTAGATGTCATGACAGATTGGAGAGTGAGTCTTCATTAAGAAATACAAGGTTGGTAGTTAATCCTATGAGCCCTGGGCTTTTACAACTTTAACTCTCAGTGTCTTATCTTAGTCATTATAAGAGCCAATCACACACACTATACCTTGTTCTTTCTTTCAGATCACTGTAGACTATCCATCATTTTTTGATATGATAATACCTGCAGATTTTTATATCAATCTTTACATATCTTTTGTATTATGAAAGTATTTGGGTTTTACATGTCACTAGAGATAGCTTCATAAAGTAGTGTAGGAGGAGATTATCTAGAATCTAACCATGACGGTTGGGAAGAATACGTGTTTCGTACCTATTGGAAATAACTATTATTATTATATTCACGGAAGCGTTGATATACGCTGGCAAACCACACGTATGTTTACCCGCCACCTCTGAACAACGGGTCTAAGATCACCCCTGTCTTCTTCACACACACATGACCTGCACTCGTGTTTTGACCACAAATTTATAATCATTGCAGAGAAAAGCAAATCCGTTCACTTTTTCATTCCAAGTGCGATGTGATATGAACCCTATGCTGAAAACATGTTGCTGCAATTTCAAAACCACATTACTTTTTAGTGCACAGAAAGTTGTTATCAGAGAGGACAAAATCTACTGTTTGTTTTTATTATGTGTGTGTTAGGCCTCAGCTTCAATTATAGGAACTTAGAAAACACTTAGCACAATTTTGATCTGTCTTTATTACATTATCACTCTGTTGTGTAAGCTGTCGCCTGTAATATAAAACTCTGCTCTTGCTTGTGATATGATACTAATGTACAGATAATATATTCAGATATTAACGTAATGATGAGTTCGTAAGTAATTAACACCACAGTCATGAGTGTGAAGATGGGCCCAGAGCTCTATGTAGGCTGTAACTTAAAGATTTTTTTCTTGATCACATTACCAACTAGAATTGCTGGAAAGGCCAATTTGTGAGGTTTCATTTGATAGGTGCCACATCTTGCTGCAATAAGGGCTGTCATTTTGAAAAGATGTGAATTTAGATGCAAGCTGCATTCATGGGGTTCTAAGGGTTAATAGACCTTACCAGTATCTGATTATACGTTGGTAACTTGACGCCAAGAATAATGAACGTCTAGATATGCGGATAAAGATGTGAATAGATATTTGGATACAAAGGGAGCACGCTGGACGTGATTTACAGGGTATTGTTTACAGATTGATTTGCAAACAACAGAAAAGCATAGATAGATGCAGTATTATGAAGACAGTGGAATAATTAAAACCTGGTTTAAGGAAATGATTTATGTATCCTGGGTGGAACTTGAGAAACACATTGTGTCATCTGTTACACTTGCTGATGCTTCTTTTATGTTTTATTGTGTAAAGGCTGGTATTTTAATTGTTTTTTTTCGCCATATTACTTGATGATTATTCTTAATACACACAAAAAGGGACATTTTTATAATATTAAGTTCAGACTTTTGAGTTTTAAGTCAAAAATTCTGAGTCCAGTGACAGAATTATGACGTTAATTTGATTTGATTTCTGAGTTTAAAGTCAAATTGTGGCTTTGATTAATGTTTTTAGTTTGAAGTCCAAATTTTGATTAAAAGGCAGTATTCTGAGTCAGGATTCTGACTTTCATTTATTTTGCCTTCAGAGTTTAAAGTCAGAATTCTAATTTAATGTGATTAATTTAATCACTATGTAAGACAATCTGTAAAAATAAGTCACGAGTCAAGTGCAGGAACATCGTCTATGTCAGGTCGGCAGTACTAACCTACACCACTTTTCAAAAATCTCTTCACCTGTTGTCACGCGCACACTCATTAGTTCAGAGTACAGGAGAGTAATGAGTGGATCCTGGTTGCGTGATAGAGCTGAAGTGTCTTCATAGTCGGCGAGGTCAGCTGGATGCTGCTTCAATGCCACAGCAGTTTAATTAGAGTGTTCTATAATGGAGCCCTATCTGAAATCGGCCTTAATGAGCACCTAGTTATTCTATGTGTGCTTAATTTGTTCCACATAACTGAGGCCATGAATAATCTCAAACTGTGAATGATTATCTAAGGGTGGTAGGGGTCGGGTGTGGCGGTGAGGAGGGGATTATGGGTGAAGTGTGTTTTTGGGAGTCATTTCAATCTTGCTCAGTCACCACAGAGCTAAGAGCTGGCTGAAGAGGGGGGAGGGCACAGCTTTGAGGTGTGGACAATGCAGTTTCTGCAAGCCACGGCATTGACTTTACATTCCCCAAACACACGCACACAAGCATAAGGATGGTGGTTGCCATGGCAACTGGGCAAAAATAGTAGGGGAGGGATGGTGGAGGGTACACACGTACGCACACTCATCAACACAAACCCTCTCAAAAGCTGGGTAATTTTTGCAATGTTTCAACACGTTTTCCGCCTCTCCCTCGACATCTCACCATCTTTTATTCCTCACCTTTCTCTCCCGTTCAGTCGCTCTGCTCTCGCTGTGTCTCACTTTCACACACTTTGTGTTAGTGTGTGCCGTGTGTGTGTCAGACAGTGTAATCTGCTGACAGGCAGATTGATAGGTAAGTGTGGTGTGTTCGTATGGCTTCATTCCAGCAGCAGAGGTTTGGAGGCAGCTACCTGTTCATCCATCATCTTCCTCTCTGCCCTGCAGTCTGGATTTTTCTCCGCAGTGACAACCACTCTCTCATACACACACAGACAAATGCTTATGTTACTATATGCTATGCACACATGCATGGGCACACATACAGCCTACTGTCTACAGACACGCTCTGGTGCCTGCACTCGCTTACTTTTACATGCAGGCATCAACACCCATGTGTTCATGCTCATACAAATACACCCACAAGTGCACACAGGCTTGTGCACACACACATTTTTTTCACACTGTATCAGGCCTCTTTTACTTTTCCCAAGCTCCTTCTATGCCCTATTTTTGCCCCTGCTCACCATATTGTATCCAGTTATTCAACACCCCCTGCCTTCACCCTCTTTACCCCCTTCCTGCTGCATTCGCAGCTCTGCCTGGCTCCCTTCCATTCACGCACCGCTCCTTATACATATTTGACTTGTAAATTGAGGCTCTATTTGTGTCATGCCCAAGAGGTGCTGTCAATTAGTTTAAACACCGTGACGCTTCTTGTGAGGAGAGAGTGAGAGAAGAAGGGAAGGAGGGAAAGTAACAGTGAGAGGAAGACCAGAGGAAAGGAAAAGAGACAAAGTAAATGTCGGTGATAAAGAGGAGGCAGGAGGCTTTTTGCTTGGTTTTGCCCCATAGAGGGACTCCTCTGGTGTTAGAGCAGATTCCAGATTGGTGTCAGAGTGCCATCAGACAAAAGTCCCACTCAAACCTACTGAGCATCTTGGCGAGAGTAGCGATCAGACGCTCACCCACGGAGAGCTGCTAAATGTAGGGGTGCTGGCTTTCTTGCTGGAGATGCACAAGCTGACTGTCCAGCATATGTTAGAGAGGCCTGCTTGGCAAGAAGTACACCCACATGAGGATGCAAACATTTACTCACAACACACACAGGCACACACCGTTATTAGTAAGCAATAATATGATACACAGTGGAAGCACACTGCGAATTCATCAAATATTTGGACGATATATATAGTAGAAGCAATAAAAGGAATATGGCATTCCTCCAAGAGTAGCCACACAAAATCTTTACTTGTTAGTTGAGTGGGATTCTGAAATACAAGCAGGCTAAATTGTGATATCACAATTATGCAAAGGCTGTCTGTGTGAAAAGTTGCCTTTTTTAATATCCTAAAGCTGTAAGGTACATATTTAGAGACATATTTCTATATCTCAGTACAGCAACAGTCACCCCTTTATAGTACAGTCTTTTGCTTCTTTGCGACATGCTTGCAGATTGGTTGTAATACCGCGACTTGCTAGCTTGGAAGGCTGTCATTATTGATCATTCACCTCTATATTTATGCCAGCTATCCAACCATAAAACACCTGGTTGGCAGTGATATATTCTTGACTCAAATAGAAATACAAACCACGAATGCTCAATAGCAAAATACTGGAGTTTGCAATCAAATATAAAATATGTGTCCTTAAAAGACCTTTTTTTAAAAAAATGGGGTGTTCTGCTCGTGGTTTTGGGCACACACCACCTGGACGCAAATGCCCTGTACAGCCACTCCTCGATCCAGTTGCTGTCTGGCTTGATTCTTGCTGCATGAAGTCCCCTCCTCCCTTTCCTTGCATTTCCTGTCTATCTCCACTGTCACTGTCAAATAAAGTCATGAAATGCCACCAAAAAGTAATCAGATAAGACAAAAAAAAATCCAGCAGCCCTTTTTTTTCCTCCATAAAAAGGGGATAGGTAACTAAATTCATTGGAAAGAACTGACAGAAAATGAAGAGAAAGAAAGACGAGGCACCTGGAAAAGCACAGGTCTGACTAATATGACATTAGTAATGGCTCTGTTCCAATCACTTGTCCCAGTGAGCCATGACGATGAGCGAGCATGCACAGTACTAGGACCACGACACTGTCACACTTGATAATGATTTGTCATTACTAACATCTGTGCTTTTCCTGCTATGACATGTCAAATTGTCTCCTGTGCAAAATTTCTATGTCATCATTACCTAAGAGTTGAGGTGAGCATGCTTGATTTAAAAGTCTTGAGCTCTACATGTTCTTACACTCTGTGATCGGTGGTGGGCCTGTAGCTTGCAGATACTTTTAATTGTAGCTTTCCTTCACAAGCTAATTAGCACATTTCAGTTTACTGTATTTAACCATTCAAAACTATTTCTTTCCATCCAACGTGTGAAAAAATATAGTCACATTGCTGAGAGGAAGAAGCTCAGGTTAAGCCTGCAGCTAATGGATTTACCGTTCATTCAGTTTTTCTCTTGTCTAATGTTAGATGACAGATATTTACATTGATGCTCCAGATTCAGATGTTATCTGACAACGAAATGGCCACGACTAGCGCTTGTCATTGCCACGTATATTCACCTTTTAGTGTGCTTATTAATTCTGATTGTTAACAAACTGAAAGTAACTTTAACAATGCCGGCAATCTTTTATGGTCATGTGAATAAGTGCATAATCTCTGGTGGACATTTTACATGTACTGGACAAAATAGAGCTTTGTAACAATGTACCAACAAGGTGTGTTATAACCAACACTGTGATCCTTTTCTAAACCTTGCTTTTGGTGCCTGAACTTTACTAAACAGCGGAAGATTCAACTTGTAAAATATGACTGTAGTTATAGCCTAAAATGGAACTTGTACTCAAGTCTCCTGGACATAAGTTCACTGACTTACGCCTCCTCCATCCCCTTTAGCCTCTAAATGTAAACTTCTGTTCCTCTTTGTAAGTGCTAAATCGCAGTTTCACCGCCATTAACTGAGGTGATAACAGAGCACCATTAAATGGGATGATTATGGCTTACTGAGCCTACTAGGAGGTGGAGGAGGTCCCTAACTACCAATATGTATGAGAAAGACTTGCACTGATAATGTCTGTTGAATGGTATGAAAACATCCAAATCAGGTGATTGATAAGTTATTTTAAATAAAACCTTTAGTAGTACTGGAGGCAGAAAGTTTAAATTAAAGGCTGTGGGGTGTTTTCATCTATTAGGTTTATATGAACTTGAGTATCCTTGTGAAAGTCATACCCCGATTGATGATGCTATTGTTACTTCTAAAAGTGATGGAACTGCTGTTGTTGTTTCCTGTGATCTCATGAATGTGGTGGAATGCTTCAAATGTGTCACAGCTGGTAGAAGGACACTACTCACATGTAAATTTTCTCTCCACTCCAGGACAATAAACTCATCATGACCATCTATAGCAGTCACCTTAATCCACTTCTCCCTTGTCCTACACAGCATCAGTGGAGGACAATATTTCCTGTTGCTCTTCTGTCCCATTGCTGGCAATGAGCCAAATCAGCAACATGATGCTGACATTTAGCTGTGTTAAGCCCACTCTAAGTTGATTTATTTTCAATAGCTATCATAGAATTAATTTCATGTTAGGCTAACAGTTACAGGAATGTCAGATTAAATCGCTGGTTTGTGTTGTAAACATCGCAGGCACCTTTGCAAATATCACGCAGATATCAGTAACCAGAGTATTTGTTATGCATAACGGGATTTCAATAATGAGATTTCTTTGTTCTCCATGTAGACAACATATCCCAAATATGATCAAAACTGGGATACAAGCACGCATGTAAGCAACGTTGTCATTGATTAAACTTTCTCAGAGCTACACCTTGACATCAGATAACTTTAAGATTCAGTCAAGTGTAAAAACTAATTGACACGTGTAACATGAATAGTTTAGATGGAACAGCTAGAAGATGCTGGCGTTGTACATAACAAGAGAGCAAGCAGTTTGTCCCCCGATACTAAATGGAGAAGCACAATAAAATATTAAATGTGCTTATGAATGCATGAGCAAGAAACAGTAGCTTATGTGGCTTATTATCTATTAACTATGCTGTGACAACCAATGTTATCTGTGCCCACAGTCAGTGTTTTCTCTAAATAAACGAAATTATGTTTACACCCACAAACAAGCGCAGGAGGGAAAATGCATCGTTCTCTGGCACCACAATTGGTCGAGAACCCCACGACGTACCTTTTCATGTCTGTCACCAAAGTAAAGCCAACTCTGCATCACTTTCAGGGTTGTAGTCTTTGAACTAATGCTCAGCGTTTGGTCCGCAGGTGTCTGTGGACCGGCTTTTAACAGGATTTTCCAAGTGGCTGTGTACTAACCAGGTGACAGAATGTGAGGATTACCTTACCTGCCTGGTAGTCTTTGGGGACTTTAACAAAGTGTGTTCCTGCGGGAGCCCCCCTCTGTCATAAACGCTGCCTTGGGGTGCATGATCACACACACGATTAAACACACACGCACACAAACACACACACAGGCATCTCACAGCTCATTTGAGCTTTTTACCCAGAGAGAGGCAAATAAACAAATTAACTCTAAAGCCTCCTCTGATTTTCACATGCACCCACTAGCGCACAGATACACACTCAAGCACAATGCTGATGGCTTGCTGCTGAGATGGGGTTGTCTATCTAACCGGTGATGTCATATATCAGCTCTGCTTTTGGGGCTTTTTACTTGTCTTGATTGGGTGAACGTTGAGCAGAGCGCCAAAGAAACAAGGATCTCTCTGCATGAGCAGCAGTGAGAGTGAGGAGGTCATCAAATTTAGCAGGGGAATATTTCAGATGTCTTATCGTAGTGTGATCCATGAACGTGTGTGCACATCATATTTTATAGATTGGCGAGCAAACTGGAAAAGCGACCATGGGGCACAACTCACAGTTGGATAGGAGATTGGATGATGAAATGGAGAGGAAACGCCGCACAAAATGGAGCAGACAAGTCTCGTTCTTCTTTCCTTCCTTTACCTTTACCAACCTCTGCTCCAGATTCACAAACAGAGCTTTTGATTTGATTCTGTGTCTCTGTGTACGTGCTGATTCGATCCCTGTGGAGGCAGTGCTGCATAGACTTTTGAGTCACTGTTTTTAACTTGATTTTAGTGTTTGTTTTTTTTGTTTTTTTTTTTATCTTTGGGTGATAAGGGGTGTTGATGCACACACAGCTCATGCACTGGTCACATTTCCTGTTTTCCTGCTGTCCTGTTCTTTTTTATGGCTTCTGTGGTTCATCAAGTGGTCGGCTGGTCTATTGTAAAGACCCCCTCCAATGAAAATCAAGTTTTTAACCTTCTTCACGTGCCCAAAAGGTGTTTTTATATGCTTACAATTAGCAGTCAGTGTGATTGCTGAGTATTTTCACCTTGAAACTGCAGCATACTAATGATGGTCTCCAAAACGCCAATACCTAACAAACCTCAGAAACCAATCAGGCCAACTTGCTTGGTTGATTAGTTACATGTTGCAGAGTTGCGAGCATAAGCAAGCTTGTGCCACCGACAGCACACAGACAGGTGACAGCTCCTTTTGCACGACAGACTGCAATAGTCAAAGTTTGAGGAGCACTATAATGACAAAGTAGTATATCCCAGTAGTATGCGTACTCCATGAAATGATATGTACCTTGTCAGGGAAACAGTAATGTGTGCTTTAAGTAAAAAAAAAGAAAAGAATGTGTTTCGAAATGCAGCTTTGGGTTGAGAAAGTGGTGGGGACTTCATAGCTCTGCATTTTTCATTGGAAATACTTTGAAATATGTACTTTGGGTACACATGTTGGAGGGGGCTCTGTTTTGTGACTTTGTAAAGTCACAATTACCTTTTTTAAAACAAACTTGGAATTACCACTGTCAACTTCTGTGTGGTCTATGTTGAGCAGAACATGGCTCCATACTAGAGCTGCATTCTAAAGACTGTTTTGATAGTCTATTATTAAAATGAATAATTGACTATAGGGACGCTGAATTACTCAGCGGCTTTTCCTTTGCTAACTAGGCATGTGTTAACTAACAATGAAGACATAATGGATGCTCATTCTTTTTCAACCAATTGTGCTGCACTACTTGAACTATAGTTTAAAAGAATCTTCCTTGATGCTCAGGCCTGGTGAGCAGGCAATTGCATCACTGACTAACCAACAATTAAATATATCAGCAACTAATTTGGTCATGGAGTTTGTCGACTAGATCAGTTCTTCATTGCGTCCTTACTTCATTCGCTCCATAAATCTCAGCAGCTGTATTAGGAAATATATTTTTTGCACTTTAGAAGAGCAGTGAAATTTGGCTTTAGCCAACAGACTCATCTCTCTGGGAACATCTCTGAGCAAAACTGAAAGGCAAAACTGGATTTTCACATTGCAGCGAAGCGGTGGAATTGATTTAGGCCGACTTAACCCACAAACTACAAAGCTTGCACACTTGATGAACAGGTTTGAACCTTTAATAAATGAGTGTGGAGGGGAGACAATACTGACTGCTGAACAACTGGAGCAGCAGGGTAGTACTGAGAGATCTAACAGTGTGAAATGATCTAGAAAGGCTTTAAATCACATGGAAGAAGAGGTGAAATGCTGACAGGGCACAGATTTGAACCTGTGGAGCAAATAGTAGAAGAGTCCATCACCAGACTATGTGTGCAGCGGTTAAAATCTCTGGTATTCCTCATGCTGTAGTAAAGGATATAGCTGAAAATCAGAATGTTGCTCAGATCATTGTTCATGTCAAAGCCAATGAAATCCACACACAGCCATGTGAAATATTAAAACTGGATTTTATTGAGCTGGGGACATTCAGAGAGTTTAGCCATTTGTTAGTGGCCCGCTACCAACAGTGGACAGAGTTAACGGTTCCAGTAGACTTCTGGGATTAAATACACAGCCTTCAAAAACCTGCAGCTCTAATAAGTTAACTTCATAGACAACTTTATTATGTTTTGAAGACAAAAAAAGCATCTCTTCGGAGCCCATATCCTTCATCTGAGGCGCTTTGGAACAAAACCACTCACAGAAATTCGTCTGTATTGTTTTCACCATCCATCGTCCTCCCGTACAGACAGAGCGATGACGCACACGGGCAGAAAGTCCACCCAACATTCGCTGCGACAGGAAGACGGATCATCTCTGCTTGATAACACACATGTGGATAATTTCCCCTGTCTCTCGCTCTCTCGTCTCCTCTGCTGGGCTTCACTGACAGAATGGAGGCTCTGATCAATGCTGGCATCAAACTCGCACCATGTTCCCCTTCCCCACCTCCGTCCGGGCCACCTCCTCCTCAGCTCACCCCTCCTCTCCCTTCTATCCCCCCCAGTTTTCATTATCTAACACACCTCCTTATCCAGCTCTGGTCTCAGTGCCAGCGATCACCTGAGAGAGAAACAAAACGTCAGCCACCCCCCCTCAACCTACAGCGGCTGTATTGAACACCGTCAGCCCTGCCAGTTCTGCTGATAAGAACAAACGCAGCAACTGATGTGATATGGGCCCCTGTCACCATGGAGATGTCATTCCTAAAAGTTTGAATATAGGACTGGGATCCAGTGGAGATAATGTTTGGGCTCGGGCCAAACATAATACACCTGGTCCCACTAAATGCCAGGCAAATCATTTTTTGATTAATGATTGTTGATGCAGATTTGTGATGAATGTGGTGAATATAATCAGAGCAGGGAAAAGAGGAGGAGGATGTATGTGTGTGTTAAGGGCTATCACTTGGTACTTTAAAATCCTTTGAGTGTTTTAGGAAGCACACCTTGTTTTATCCATCTACAGCAACATTCTTTAATGACGTTTTTTGAAATAATTTCCAAAATTCTGACTGACTTTGACTGTGTCGTCTGTGATTTTAGTAACCATGCTGACAGTACAAATGATAGAAGAACTTACCCTTTATTTTGGAAACCTTTGGACTTTCTCAGCTCAAACAACCCAACCCACAACAAAGGCCTTATATTGGATTTGGTTATCTCCAGTGGTCTTAATATCTCTATGGTTACGGTGGTTGATATTGCTTTATCTGATCATTCTTGTGTTGTGTTTGAAATGGCTGTCACTGACACTATTGTGGGCCTGATACAATCAAAAAACGATATATCCGTGAAAAGAGTACTGTAGCATATACCCGGGCATTCTCCATGCTGCCTTCCTCTGTTTCAACCTCAGTGGATGACCTTTTAAAGAACTTTGCTTTAAAAATCACAAATGTAATGGATTATATTGCTCCTGTTGAAGTCAGAATCATTTCTGGTAAGCAGGAGGAATGTTTCTCTGGTCAAAATGCGAACAGAAAAACTTGCAGAATAGCGTAAATAGTAAAAAAGAAATGAAACTCCAAACTCCTAGTCTTCCCTATAGTCTTCACCTTTTCAATTTTAGGCTAGACAGTGTGTAGCATTACGCACTGCCACTAACCTTTTACTAATTAATAGTGCCAGCAATCATAAAAAAACCCTGTTTGCTGCTTAGGACAACCTCATCAATAGCTGTGGAACTTGTTTTTTATCAAGTCGTGCTACAAATTTTTTAAATGCAGCTGAAATTCAAAATATAAGGCAAGCTTCTAGTCCTGCCTCATTGAATCATAATTATATGCCTCATGATACAGCTGAGATGATGACTCACTTTGATTCCATTAACTTTAAATCTCTTGAGGAAATAATCTTGCACCTGAAACCCTCCACGTGCAGTCTTGATGCTCTGCCCACAAGCTTCTTTAGAAAAGTTATTTGCTCATGAGGAGGCTTGTTGCCAAGAGTTCACCACATTCAGGGGCTTTTTGGAAACAGCAGTCGTTAAACTACTTTGAAAAATAGTAATTTAGATCCACTCATAATGGCTTATTATAAGCTGCTCTTATTAAGGTTTTTAATGGTTTTAACCTAAATATAGATTGTGGGTAAGTCTGTTGCCTGTGTTATTGGGTCTCACTTCTGCATTTCATAGTGTTAATCGTAAGGTGTTTATAGATTGACTGGAATGTTGGTTGGGTTGGTTTATGTCGTATCGTCAAGAAAGAGAATATTTCCTTTTTATTGGTAACTGTCCTGAAGCGTGAATGTCAGTAATGTGTGGAACTCCACAAGGGTTGATTCTTAGACCTGGTCTGTTGTGGTTTTCTGTTTATTCTTCAGACAGACGACACTCAAATATCCAAGGCTGTCTTGCCCAGTCAGGATAGCCCAGTAGACTGCCTAAGAATGTATATTGAAGAAATCAATGTACCAACATTTCCTTTAGTTAAATAAGAATAAAACTGAGATCACAAGGTCAGCTTTCTACCACCTTGAAATGATCACATCAGGGATTTTATGTCAAGATTTTATGTCAAGATTTTACTTCAATATCTCGATACATTGGTACCTTTATCTGCGCAAAATTAGACGACTGCAAAGAACTTTATTCAAGTATGCCAAAAACAGCATCAACTGATCCAGAATTGTGCTGCTAAAATCTGAACGTATTACATCAGTTCTCAAGTCACTGCACTGGTTAGCAGTCTGTTAGAGAACTGACTTTGAAAGATTAGATTTTTCAAACATTCAGCTATGCTAATTGGAGTTTCATCTCCTGAAACTGAAAAATACATTAATTTCTGTCAAATAAGGGAACGCAGTCTTTTGCTTTCACTGTACACAAACCCGTCACGCTCACTGTCATGTTTAGTCGCCCCCCTAAAGGCCCGTTCTCAGCCTGGAAAAGCCCTCTTAAACATACTGACCCTGTGTGAACCATCCAGAGCTCTCAGGTCAGCTAGTTCTGGGACTCTGGCTCTTCCTAGAGTTAATCTAAACATGGTGAAGCTGCCTTTAGTTTCCATGCAGCTTATATTTGGGAAAAAAATGCTGTTTATCTAAGACTCGAGACAAAGATCACTACGTTTAAATCAAAGATGAAGGCTTATTCATTTTCTATTGCTTTTAATTAAAATTATGCGCCTCTCAATTTTTATTTTTCATTGTAGTGTCTAACATGTTTTATGTTTTATATCTCTTCTTTTATTTAGTCCGTGTAAAACATCTTGACTTGCTTTGAGGCCCGTTCCCTTTATTTATTACAGTGAAAGATGAAACAGCAAACTGATTTTAGACTGTCTCAGTAATGTGGCCTAACTGATTACGGTGCTAATGCTTGCGGTATAAAAAAATAAAAAAAAAAAAACTGAGGGAACTTCACTTGAAGGAAATTTCCACCCCGCATTAATATCTCATGCTGTAAAAGTCAGGTTTTAGTCAGACAGAAAGGTGAAAGCTATTTGTAGAATATATAGAGGTAATAATATGTCAGCCACCACACTCAGTTGACCAGAGTGCAGTGCTGCAGCAAGACATACAGTTTGAGGCCGGACTTTGTCTCATAATTTCTTGCAGCATAAATTGTTGATGGAGCACCATGATTGCATCACTGATGTAATAAATTTACATGTATGCTTCAGTGCTCCCTGCTCCATGTGAAGAGCAGCATGTTTTTGAGTGACCCTATATGATTAAGCAATTGGGCACTGGAGGCTTCAAATAACTTGATGAGCTGTGTCTGCAAATGTTGACCATCTTGTCAAGTTGAATCAAACTACAGTAACTAACTTCCTGTTTTTCACAGACCACAATACTCGACGGGGAATTTTGCTCCACAGTTTGACAACCCCTGGTCCCTATCAATAATATTCACCATTACTCAGCTCTAATGTATTTTTAAACCTTCACTGGTAATCTCTGCTGTCTAAAACCTCTGAATTTTTGCAGACGATGGCCAAGGACTTGTGCGAAATGCTGTTTGTTGAGTTGAATTCAGTTCAGTTCAATTTTATCAACACAGTGCCAATTCACAGCACATGTTATGTCAAGGCATTTCACACGGTAAGGGAAAGTCCTTGCAAAGTTTCCTTTT